>NW_023503941.1:5257213-5550376 GCF_014529535.1 Bradysia coprophila | reverse complement strand
ACTCGCTGAATTTTAAACTCAACAATTTTCTGCGCAGGGAATAGTACCGTCTATAAACAGCCCAGCTCCAAAACCATTTTGGTGTTCTATTGTTAGTGCTACCAACTTTCTTGTAAGACAATTTGCTTGTTCTGTTTATGTCTTATTTTTCTTATGCATCAAAAATCATATGAAGTCGACGGCATATTTTTGTGATCGGTGCACACTTTGTAAAAATCAAAAAGAAAATGTACGCGTACGAGATAACTTCAATTATAATACCGAGTTTGATTTCGATGGGAGAGACAAATAGTCCTGTTTTCATTACCTCCGATGAAACTCCGATGCTGTGAAAAATTTATGTGCGGACCTCGGGGAAAAATAGAATTTCATTTTCTTTCTCGCGTGAACAAATTCGCGTACGCTCCTGGCACAAAGGAAACAGTCCGGAAATGACAATTTCGCATTTTTTTTTCTTGGTTAACAAATAACTATTATATCACACTGGGGAATTTTCATGTTTCAACTACAAATTCCTGTCTCAGAAAAAATATAAAAGGTTTGTGGGCTGTGAATGGCTGCCTCCCTCTAGGTATTAATTATCGTAGATAATTCGACTAAAATAATTCCCTAAACAGAATTTTTGCCCCTAAGGAACTATTGATTTAACGACATTTTTTCGCTACAAACCGAAAAGTCTCTGAATGTACCATAAAATTCACACTCGGCATGCGCATAATAAAGCAACATAACAACACATAACGACAATTGTCGTCGCTTTGCGCAGCACACATTTGTGCATAGAAAAAAGACAGGCAGAACAACTGAATATGTGCAAGCAAATGAGAAAAGTTAGACTTTGTGGATCATCCGGGTAATCTCTAAAATGTTTTTAGTACAAAATCTGCAGATTTAATTTTCGATTGACGCTTTTTTTCTCAAAACAATAGTAAAACTTGCTGAAATTTTTGACTAAGAACAATTGGCAGCTGTCCGTCGCTGTCGCATTAATATTGTGCCTAGAAAAATAAGATGAGTCACTTACTCTGGCTTGAAGTGGCCAAGTACACTTGGCTCAAGAACAAATATTGTTTACTGGATTTTGTACATTTACGGCCCCACCAGATTCGGGGTGGAAGAGTATGAAAGTCTTTTACTATTTTCTGAAAAAAGCGTCCTTCGAAAATTGAATTGTAGTTATGTAGTACGAAACATTGTAATTTTAGAGATTACCCGGATGATCCACAAAGTCTACCTTTCTCACTTGCTTGCAGCACATATCAAGATTGCCTGTCTTTTTTTCTATGCACAAATTATGCATGCAAAGCGACGACGATTATTGTCGTCTTTGTTGATTTGTTCTATGCGGCATGCGGGTGAATTTTTATGCGTACATTTCAGAGACTTTTCGGATTTGTAGACAAAAATGCTCGTTAAATCGAGAGTTAACATTCAGTTTAGGGCAAAAATTGTGTTTAGGGAACAGAATGAAACTTTTTTTTAGTCAAATTGTAGAAAAATCGTCCCCTGTAGGAATGAGCTAACGGAAGTTAGATTTATATTTTCCATTATGTATAATTAGAATTAAGTTGGCTCGAAGACAAATAATGTATTTCATGTTTTGTAAAAGGAAAATGACAAAACAGAAATTGGCTTTCGCCGGGGCTAATTCTTACAAGGTTCTCGAGGAACATTTTCTGTAACATTTTCTGTTGAACGGAACCTGCCTGTACTAGCAATGTAGTTCAGTGAGAAAAGTCGAATTCATCCGTGTACAAAATCTCTGAATTTTCCAGAGATTGTTTGAGAAGAAATTCGTAAAAACAGTCAGTAACTTTTTTAAATTCCCCAGTTGATATAATAGTTATTTCAGAAATTTTGTTTGAAAATGAAAAATTACTTATCTTTGATTCCAACTTATTTATTTGTGGGAATTCAATCCCGTATGATTGCTAACAAATATCATCGCCCGTAGGCATATACGATGACAAAGAGTTTTACTTATAATAATTCCTAACCGGGTGGCGCTATTAACGTTATTGACCCGGAGAATGGCCTGAACCCTTCAGTGAGGAAAAAGAAAAGCAAGATATTATACAAAATTGAATTGTTTCCCACGATTGTTTCGTTTGCTCAGCTGTTGATATCGCATACAGGTCATTGAACTAAGCCAATTGATCAGCTGTGAGGTGGTGATTGACATTCGTATTCATAATCATAACAAAGGACATCGTTGACCAGTTTCCACTCGAAACACTTGTTTTGACGCCGCGTTCTCTTTGATTCAACTAAAATTGTGCTCGATAAATTTGTCCTAAACGGATTGAAATTTGAAGGACCTTGTTGGATAAACCATAACCAGATCGACCAGAAAAATGAAATTCTCAGCGAGAACCCATTTGAAGTGATGAGTTTGGTTTTTGCTTGACTAGTGTGTGACGAATATTTATTTCATAAATGGAGCACTAGTTGATGGGAACGAAACGTGCTTAAGATGAATCGTTTGGTGATAAAGGAAGGAAGCGTTCGGTGGAGTAAACCAACGGCCAAGTCCTGTAATTCGACACCAATACTGCAACGTTGGATGATTCAGTTGTTTATTAAAGCGATGAACCAACACAAAAATTTAACTGAAACTCGATCAAAGCTAAGTGTTTGTTGATATTTTATCTACATTTGTCAACTTCCCTTTTACTTAATCCTAGGTTTGCAAGTGGGCCAAGTTAGGGACTAATAGCGACCCCAAACATGGGTACTGGAACAACCATGTTCGTGGGTTGTTTCAAACGATTCGGTCATCAAACTGTATCGGATGACCATGATATGGATGTGACTCGAAAATTTGTATGACTTCATGAAACGCTCCGGAATTTTTGTGATGATACGGTCAGTGAGTTTGTTTTTCTTTTTGTTGTTGAATGGCTGACTGGATTGTATTTATTGGTTTTTGTTGATCCGATATGACCTAATTGTCCTTATAACGTAGCTATTGTTGTCGATATAATTATTGTTGCCGGATGGAGTTTAATCCAATAATTTGGTGTTGGTCTTCCCGACCCCAAGTACGTTCATCAGCTCTACAACCGAATTTCTTTTGATTGGCCACCAACTCATCAAGGATTTGTTGAACAATTTTCCAATAATTTCCAAACGGTAACGCCCATTCTATGATTTCGAAAAAAAATTGTCACGTTCGGACCAAATTTGAAATACGTTGAATTAAACGCAACGCCTTTAAATGGAAAATCTTCGATTCTGCTTGCTGCTAACGGTTGATTGATTCAAATACGACGTAAGGGTTTCGTCGATTGTAGGTGCGGTAGACTTTCGCTAATTGATGCTGCTGCTTGTTTGAATTCTGGCGAGTTTGCCAGAACAGAGCCATTACATTTTCTTTTTGTTGTTCGATGACCCTCACTACCTCGCTTATTTGAATTGATTGATTGGAACTTTGTGCTTCCAGAAGGTCGAAGTATGAATATGTCAGCACAACGGAAGCATCGAAAATACTGAAAGCTACGTCATACTTTTTCGATACAGTTTCTTCATGTTTGATTTGAAAACTAAAATCTGTTGACTCCATCATCGTTGTATTAGCATCGTAAATTTTGTCCCATAAAGTCGTGACGACCTTGAGTTTTCTATCGAGAAGTATCTTTGTAATTTCATCGACCTTCAATTCCTCGTAGAATTCCTCCAAATCTTTGATATTCTGTTCATGTATCTCCAATAATCTTTGCATTTTAATATTTTCTATTCATTTCCAGATATTCAAACACTGAACGTTGATCAATTTGCTCATGATGACGAGGTCAACTCTACGACCGTTTAATTATGAATTTAATAGATTCCAATGTACGGTTGATTTTAATAAAATTGTTGAATTAGTTGCTGACTTCGTTGTTCCTCTTCACCAAATTAGGGAACCCTTGGCCAGATGAACTTACGTTAATGACCGTCGAGCCACAGAAAAATGTTATGCTGGCAAAGACTGTTCTCGTACTGTGTATAGTATGTGTGGCGACTTTCTTTTGTTCGTCGCAATTCGTTTACTGATGATGGTTGCACTTTATGTGATTTTATTAAAAAATTAATCTTGTGCGGCCGTTTAATATGCTGTTGCCGATTATTTGATTTTATTACAATTATTTGTGGCCGTTAATTTTTCAGTAGCCGTTTCTTTAATTTCTCGGTTTTTTGTCTGTTTGGCCGGAACTTTTCACTGTCGGCGTTTTAACTTTGTTTAGCCGATAGTTTTATGTAATTTTATTTTAAATTGTTTGGTGTAATTGATCGATATTTAATAAATTTTTAAATTCGCAGCCAAATTACAGATGGCCTTCCTTTGTTCTTTAATTCAATTTTTAATAGTGGACTGTATTTTATTTTATTTCACTGGGGAATTAAAAAAATTTGACTATTGTCTCTCGCATCGAAATCAACAAAGTATGACAAATCAACAAGCACGACCACTTTTGTATGCATAATTTATGCATAGAAAAAAAGACTTGTGTGAGTAAATAAGAAAAGTATACATCTAATCCGGGTAATCTCTAAAGTTAAAAAATTTTCTCACCAACTAATTTGCTATTGACCAGCACTTTATTTCTATATGCATATTTCATACATATTTATCTTGAAATCGTTAAGTTTTGTCCTATTGAAGGCAATTTTCTTCAGTCCATCTTGCACACGCAAATTTAATGCTTATTATCCCTTTTACGAAATTTTAGTGAAGTAAAACTGTGTGTGAGTTCACCTATTACGCAGTTGAAAATTGCGTTATTTTGCACCGTGTGCCAAATTACCACACGCCATTCAGCTCACTATTTTATAGAAAAAAGCAAATCAAATTTTACGTCTAACGTCTTAATGTCAGTCTTTATTTCTATGCACAAATTATGCATACAAAGCGACGACAGTTGTCGTGTTTGTTGATTTTTGCTATAGGTCAACGCACTTCAAGCAAAAGTGATCATAGTTGACAGCTGCCAAATAGAGTAATATTTTGTATGAAATGGTTTTTTACAGTGCTGTACAGTTGTGTGACACACTGTCACGTTTCGGTACCCCATTTAGAGTACCACGCATGCTTGAAGTGCGTTGTATCGGTACATCTCATAAAAGTGAATTTTTGAACGTAACTTTCACAGAATTTTTGGATCTGTAGGCAAAAACGGTCGTTAATCGAGAGTTAAAATGCAGTTTAGGGAATAAGTCGTAATGAAACTAAGTCAAATCATCACAAAATCCTTCGCTGATAACATTTATGTAAGAATTGGCCCGCGAAGCCTATGTTATGATTTTACTTGAACAAAACATACGCCTCTCTGGAAGACATTGTAAACGTTCTGGTTAAGGTACTGCGAAATTGTGCAACTTTTTTTTTATTTTCACATTTGGATCAATTTTCATAAATTATTCTGTGGAAAGAAATTTGTATCCAAAACGACGGCCCATTATAGACACTCGGTGGCTACATGCAGATTTGCAACAGATTTGTTGGTGTAGTCTTCGTTCTTCACTCTAACACCAGCTCGAACACCAGCTTTATGTTGCGCAGAGGCATTTCGTTTTTAGATGCGACAATTAAATGAAGCGGAGACGCTTAATTGAGATCGTGCACAAACGACTCCATATATCCACTTGAATCGACAGAACAAATCAAACATTCTTCAGGTCATCTTTAATGATCGCTAAACGTAGGAAATTGCGACTTCCTCTGATCCATCTGTTCAGTTTTTGATAACCACATACAAAGCTCTCTTTTTGTCACCGTCCGATCGAAGTTTCAAACAGTCGCAGAGCAGATGAAGCGGTGATACAAATTTCCTTAGCAAGATATTTGTCTTACATGAAAGTTGTTCGCATAGTGCCAGCCAAAGAATGACAATATTATTTGTTGTTACTGGGACCGGAGTTAGATGCTGTGTTCTAGATAAGAAGTGCTTGTGAAACCGATTTTGATTATTATTTTTTTTAATCGACGAAGAATGGAATTCCCGAGATTAAGTTCAAAGATGGGCCTACGGATCTAGAAACTTTTCCAGAAAAACAGGTTTTTACTCTGTTGATAGTTAAATGTATTATTCCGTCGACTAGAGATGAGCGGGTTGGGTTTTTTTTTTGTCTTACATGAAAGTTGGTCGCATAGTGCCAGCCAAAGAATGACAATATTATTTGTTGTTACTGGGACCGGAGTTAGATGCTGTGTTCTAGATAAGAAGTGCTTGTGATTTAGATTCACTGCGTCAACTACGAAGAGAGAAGATAGCTTGCTAAGGAAATTTGTATCACCGCTTCATCTGCTCTGCGACTGTTTGAAACTTCGATCGGACGGTGACAAAAAGAGAGCTTTGTATGTGGTTATCAAAAACTGAACAGATGGATCAGAGGAAGTCGCAATTTCCTACGTTTAGCGATCATTAAAGATGACCTGAAGAATGTTTGATTTGTTCTGTCGATTCAAGTGGATATATGGAGTCGTTTGTGCACGATCTCAATTAAGCGTCTCCGCTTCATTTAATTGTCGCATCTAAAAACGAAATGCCTCTGCGCAACATAAAGCTGGTGTTCGAGCTGGTGTTAGAGTGAAGAACGAAGACTACACCAACAAATCTGTTGCAAATCTGCATGTAGCCACCGAGTGTCTATAATGGGCCGTCGTTTTGGATACAAATTTCTTTCCACAGAATAATTTATGAAAATTGATCCAAATGTGAAAATAAAAAAAAAGTTGCACAATTTCGCAGTACCTTAACCAGAACGTTTACAATGTCTTCCAGAGAGGCGTATGTTTTGTTCAAGTAAAATCATAACATAGGCTTCGCGGGCCAATTCTTACATAAATGTTATCAGCGAAGGATTTTGTGATGATTTGACTTAGTTTCATTACGACTTATTCCCTAAACTGCATTTTAACTCTCGATTAACGACCGTTTTTGCCTACAGATCCAAAAATTCTGTGAAAGTTACGTTCAAAAATTCACTTTTATGAGATGTACCGATACAACGCACTTCAAGCATGCGTGGTACTCTAAATGGGGTACCGAAACGTGACAGTGTGTCACACAACTGTACAGCACTGTAAAAAACCATTTCATACAAAATATTACTCTATTTGGCAGCTGTCAACTATGATCACTTTTGCTTGAAGTGCGTTGACCTATAGCAAAAATCAACAAACACGACAACTGTCGTCGCTTTGTATGCATAATTTGTGCATAGAAATAAAGACTGACATTAAGACGTTAGACGTAAAATTTGATTTGCTTTTTTCTATAAAATAGTGAGCTGAATGGCGTGTGGTAATTTGGCACACGGTGCAAAATAACGCAATTTTCAACTGCGTAATAGGTGAACTCACACACAGTTTTACTTCACTAAAATTTCGTAAAAGGGATAATAAGCATTAAATTTGCGTGTGCAAGATGGACTGAAGAAAATTGCCTTCAATAGGACAAAACTTAACGATTTCAAGATAAATATGTATGAAATATGCATATAGAAATAAAGTGCTGGTCAATAGCAAATTAGTTGGTGAGAAAATTTTTTAACTTTAGAGATTACCCGGATTAGATGTATACTTTTCTTATTTACTCACACAAGTCTTTTTTTCTATGCATAAATTATGCATACAAAAGTGGTCGTGCTTGTTGATTTGTCATACTTTGTTGATTTCGATGCGAGAGACAATAGTCAAATTTTTTTAATTCCCCAGTGAAATAAAATAAAATACAGTCCACTATTAAAAATTGAATTAAAGAACAAAGGAAGGCCATCTGTAATTTGGCTGCGAATTTAAAAATTTATTAAATATCGATCAATTACACCAAACAATTTAAAATAAAATTACATAAAACTATCGGCTAAACAAAGTTAAAACGCCGACAGTGAAAAGTTCCGGCCAAACAGACAAAAAACCGAGAAATTAAAGAAACGGCTACTGAAAAATTAACGGCCACAAATAATTGTAATAAAATCAAATAATCGGCAACAGCATATTAAACGGCCGCACAAGATTAATTTTTTAATAAAATCACATAAAGTGCAACCATCATCAGTAAACGAATTGCGACGAACAAAAGAAAGTCGCCACACATACTATACACAGTACGAGAACAGTCTTTGCCAGCATAACATTTTTCTGTGGCTCGACGGTCATTAACGTAAGTTCATCTGGCCAAGGGTTCCCTAATTTGGTGAAGAGGAACAACGAAGTCAGCAACTAATTCAACAATTTTATTAAAATCAACCGTACATTGGAATCTATTAAATTCATAATTAAACGGTCGTAGAGTTGACCTCGTCATCATGAGCAAATTGATCAACGTTCAGTGTTTGAATATCTGGAAATGAATAGAAAATATTAAAATGCAAAGATTATTGGAGATACATGAACAGAATATCAAAGATTTGGAGGAATTCTACGAGGAATTGAAGGTCGATGAAATTACAAAGATACTTCTCGATAGAAAACTCAAGGTCGTCACGACTTTATGGGACAAAATTTACGATGCTAATACAACGATGATGGAGTCAACAGATTTTAGTTTTCAAATCAAACATGAAGAAACTGTATCGAAAAAGTATGACGTAGCTTTCAGTATTTTCGATGCTTCCGTTGTGCTGACATATTCATACTTCGACCTTCTGGAAGCACAAAGTTCCAATCAATCAATTCAAATAAGCGAGGTAGTGAGGGTCATCGAACAACAAAAAGAAAATGTAATGGCTCTGTTCTGGCAAACTCGCCAGAATTCAACAAGCAGCAGCATCAATTAGCGAAAGTCTACCGCACCTACAATCGACGAAACCCTTACGTCGTATTTGAATCAATCAACCGTTAGCAGCAAGCAGAATCGAAGATTTTCCATTTAAAGGCGTTGCGTTTAATTCAACGTATTTCAAATTTGGTCCGAACGTGACAATTTTTTTTCGAAATCATAGAATGGGCGTTACCGTTTGGAAATTATTGGAAAATTGTTCAACAAATCCTTGATGAGTTGGTGGCCAATCAAAAGAAATTCGGTTGTAGAGCTGATGAACGTACTTGGGGTCGGGAAGACCAACACCAAATTATTGGATTAAACTCCATCCGGCAACAATAATTATATCGACAACAATAGCTACGTTATAAGGACAATTAGGTCATATCGGATCAACAAAAACCAATAAATACAATCCAGTCAGCCATTCAACAACAAAAAGAAAAACAAACTCACTGACCGTATCATCACAAAAATTCCGGAGCGTTTCATGAAGTCATACAAATTTTCGAGTCACATCCATATCATGGTCATCCGATACAGTTTGATGACCGAATCGTTTGAAACAACCCACGAACATGGTTGTTCCAGTACCCATGTTTGGGGTCGCTATTAGTCCCTAACTTGGCCCACTTGCAAACCTAGGATTAAGTAAAAGGGAAGTTGACAAATGTAGATAAAATATCAACAAACACTTAGCTTTGATCGAGTTTCAGTTAAATTTTTGTGTTGGTTCATCGCTTTAATAAACAACTGAATCATCCAACGTTGCAGTATTGGTGTCGAATTACAGGACTTGGCCGTTGGTTTACTCCACCGAACGCTTCCTTCCTTTATCACCAAACGATTCATCTTAAGCACGTTTCGTTCCCATCAACTAGTGCTCCATTTATGAAATAAATATTCGTCACACACTAGTCAAGCAAAAACCAAACTCATCACTTCAAATGGGTTCTCGCTGAGAATTTCATTTTTCTGGTCGATCTGGTTATGGTTTATCCAACAAGGTCCTTCAAATTTCAATCCGTTTAGGACAAATTTATCGAGCACAATTTTAGTTGAATCAAAGAGAACGCGGCGTCAAAACAAGTGTTTCGAGTGGAAACTGGTCAACGATGTCCTTTGTTATGATTATGAATACGAATGTCAATCACCACCTCACAGCTGATCAATTGGCTTAGTTCAATGACCTGTATGCGATATCAACAGCTGAGCAAACGAAACAATCGTGGGAAACAATTCAATTTTGTATAATATCTTGCTTTTCTTTTCCTCACTGAAGGGTTCAGGCCATTCTCCGGGTCAATAACGTTAATAGCGCCACCGGTTAGGAATTATTATAAGTAAAACTCTTTGTCATCGTATATGCCTACGGGCGATGATATTTGTTAGCAATCATACGGGATTGAATTCCCACAAATAAATAAGTTGGAATCAAAGATAAGTAATTTTCATTTTCAAACAAAATTTCTGAAATAACTATTATATCAACTGGGGAATTTAAAAAGTTACTGACTGTTTTTACGAATTTCTTCTCAAACAATCTCTGGAAAATTCAGAGATTTTGTACACGGATGAATTCGACTTTTCTCACTGAACTACATTGCTAGTACAGGCAGGTTCCGTTCAACAGAAAATGTTACAGAAAATGTTCCTCGAGAACCTTGTAAGAATTAGCCCCGGCGAAAGCCAATTTCTGTTTTGTCATTTTCCTTTTACAAAACATGAAATACATTATTTGTCTTCGAGCCAACTTAATTCTAATTATACATAATGGAAAATATAAATCTAACTTCCGTTAGCTCATTCCTACAGGGGACGATTTTTCTACAATTTGACTAAAAAAAAGTTTCATTCTGTTCCCTAAACACAATTTTTGCCCTAAACTGAATGTTAACTCTCGATTTAACGAGCATTTTTGTCTACAAATCCGAAAAGTCTCTGAAATGTACGCATAAAAATTCACCCGCATGCCGCATAGAACAAATCAACAAAGACGACAATAATCGTCGTCGCTTTGCATGCATAATTTGTGCATAGAAAAAAAGACAGGCAATCTTGATATGTGCTGCAAGCAAGTGAGAAAGGTAGACTTTGTGGATCATCCGGGTAATCTCTAAAATTACAATGTTTCGTACTACATAACTACAATTCAATTTTCGAAGGACGCTTTTTTCAGAAAATAGTAAAACTCGCTGAATTTTAACTAAACAATTTTCTCGCAGGGAATGTACCGTCTATAAACAGCCCAGCTCACAAAACCATTTTGGTGTTTATTGTTATGCTACCAACTTTCTTGTAAGACAAATTGCTTGTTCCTGTTATGTCTTATTTTTCTATGCATAAAAAATGCATATGAATCGACGGCATATTTTTGTGATCGGCAACTTTGTGAAATCAAAAAGAAAATGTACGCGTACGAGATAACTTCAGATATAATACCATTTGATTTCGATGGGAGAGACAATAGTCATTTTCTCACCTCCGATGAACCTCCGGATGCCTTGTGAAAAATTATGTGTCGACCTCGGGGAAAAAGTAGGAAATTTCATTTTCTCGGGTGAAAAATTCGCTACGCTCTGGCCACAAAGAAAACACAGTCGAAATGAAATTTCCATTTTTTTTTCCTTGGTTAACAAATAACTATTATATCAAATGGGGAATTTTAAATGTTTCCAACTACAAATTCCTTCTCAAAAAAATATAAAAAGGTTTGTGGGCTGTGATGGCTGCCTCCCTCTAGGTATAATTACTCGTAGATAATTCGACTAAAAATAAGTTCCCTAAACAGAATTTTTGCCCTAAAGTGACTCTCGATTTAACGAGCATTTTTGTCTACAAATCCGAAAGTCTCTGAAATGTACGCATAAAAATTCACCCGCATGCCGCATGAAATAAAGAACAAATCAACAAAAACGACAATTGTCGTCGCTTTGCATGCACAATTTGTGCATAGAAAAAAAGACAGGCAGACAATCTTGATATGTGCAAGCAAATGAGAAAAGTAGACTTTGTGGATCATCCGGGTAATCTCTAAATGTTTTGTAGTACAAAACTGCAATTTAATTTTCGATTGACGCTTTTTTCTCAAAATAGTAAAATTTGCTGAATTTTGACTAAACAATTTGGCAGCTGTCGTCGCTTCGCATTAATATTGTGCATAGAAAAATAAGAGAGTCACTTATCTTGGCTTGAGTGCAAGTACACTTGGCTCAAGAAAATAAAATTGTTTACTGAATTTTTGTACATTTCACCCGATCGGAAGTGAGAGTACTGAAGTCTGAACGACGTCGGTCCAGTGGTTTGAGAACTATGAACAAAAAACATGTGGAGCAAAACATATCAATTGTCATTAAAATACTTTGAGTTTTTTCAAACAATGTTCACGGTGCCTTCGAAGCCCAAAAAACCATGAAATAAAGATTGCCCTGCAAGTTTTCAGAGTGCTGAACAAGTTCATCGAGAACCTTGTAAAAATAAGCCTCCGCGGAGACCAATTTCAGTTTAGTCATTTTCCTCTTACATTCGGGCGAACTTAATTTTCCTTATACGTAATGGAAAATATAAAATAAGCTTCCGCGAGCTTATCCCTACAGAAATTATATTGGACGATTTTGCTTTAATTTGACTAAATATTAGTTTCATTCATTCTAAATATTTCTTAAACAGACTTTTTGCCCTAAACTGAATTTTAACTATCGATTAATTAGCATTTTTGCCTGCAAATCTTCGAAAGATTACTTGCATTTAATCTTTCGAAAATAATCTGTCGATGGATTAGATCGAAATCTTCAAAGGGATTTCAATTTTATTATTTTGAAATTAAAAAAAATTTTCCAACATTTATTTGAAATATTGAGTCAGATTTAATTGTTTTATTTATTCTGAAATTGGAAATATTTGTTTAGTTGAAATTAAATGTTTTTTTTTTACTTAATTTGATCAGGATTTGAACTCGTTCACCTCGGTACCTCCGTATCTCCAGTCCTGTACTTTACCACTGAGCTATTGGGTTCGTAATCTTAGCAAGATTTATTTTCGCACCGTTGTTACGGAGATTTTACTCTTTCAAAGATTAAAAAATAAATTCTCTGAACGAAAAATTTGTACCAACTGAGGTAACCATCATAGTAGACGAGTTCAAATCCTAATCGAAGGCAACATTTTTTTTTCATTTTACCAATTATTTAATAAACTATTATCATACTTCATAAATCTGTATGAGCAACGATAAGGAAGTTGAGCCTGGCAAAACTATTGAAAAGTACCATCAGCGTATGGAAAATATTATAATAACGATATTTTTCACCCATATTTAATTGTACCATTGATTAAGAAGTATAACAGACCAGTTTGCATGGAAGAATTATTTACTTTTTCACCGATTTTCTTTACTCGAAAATCAATATCCTTTAAGAAAAGCAAAAAAAAAAATCTGAAACATTGGATGCTGTGGTTTTTACTTTTGCATCGCTAACAGATGACTAAAAATTACACATGGCAGTAGCTTCTAATCATAAACTCTAGATACCAGGACAATGAACTTTTAACAAAAACAAAACATTTTCGTGGCAAAATCTTCACTTCTAATTGCTACTATCAATTTTAGACATTTTAAACCGAAACTCAATCTATCGAAAGATTTAATTTTTGTAATCTTTGAAAAAAGATTGAAACGAAATCTTTCGAAATATTTAAAATATTCGTAATCTTTCCGTAGATTAAACATTAAATCCGAATTTTTTCTCTGTGTATTCAATTAATAAAATGATTCAAATAAACAATTGAATTGCTAAAAAGTATTTCACCGAATGTTCCTTTTTAAATGTATTTGCGGTATTCAATTTACTTGTCTTTTTTTATATGCACAAAAAATGCACACAAATCGACGACATGTGTGCTGAAACGAAAGAAATGGTCGTCTATTTGCGCTAAATGAATTTCACTAAACAATTCGACGTTATATCATTTTATTGATATTGAAACTATAAAAAAAATATTTTTCATTTCAATCCAAATTTTAATTGTCTAGAATGCTCACAAAACGATTTTGGTGTTTATAGTTGTGCGACCAACTTTTATGTAACACAAATATTACGTTGTATGTTACTGTCTTCTTTTGCCACGCATAAAAAATGCATAAAATCGACGACAAATTAATTTGTCAACTTTTATTTTGTTTACGAGATCTCAAAAATGTCCCTCCGAAGTAATCCATGTAATTCGAAGTAATTCTATTTGCATTCAATGCAACATTTCAAAATGTATCTTATGGTTGTAATTTTAACATTAAAAAAAACTAGAAAAATGTAAAAGGAAAAACTGACAAAGTTGCCGATCACAAAATATGTCGACGATCTATATGCATTTTTTATGCATAGCAAAAGAAGACAAGTACAAACACCGTAAGATTTGTCTTACAGGAAAGTTGGTATGTACAATACACGGGAAAATAATTTGTTATCTCGTATCACGATGAGTAAAAGTACCTAGATTGGAAGCTACTATTTTTTATATAGTTTCAATGTCAATAAGATGATAATAACGTCGAATTGTTTAGTAAAATTCATTTAACGCAAATAAATGACAATTTCTTTCGCTTGAGTACACAAATTTGGAAAAAGAATGGGACATTTCTCTTCCATAATGTAAATGTAACACATAAACAATTGATTTTGCTTTGTTTAAATTACATGCACATCACTGATGTTGATTTATTATAAAGATAAACATATTTGTATAAAATGATAAACATTTGGTGTGATAAAAAAGTATTTCACCGAATGTTCGTTTTTAAATGCATTTGCGGCATTCGATATAGTTTCTTTTTTTGCTGGGATTGGGTTTTTGCTACTGGGAGAGAAAACGTACTAAAACGTAAAAAGCTGTCAAAAGATGTGACAGAAGGATTAGCTAAATATACTGAAATCAAACATTTTAGAGAATTACTCACTGTAATACACAATGCATTTCGTCAATGTTGGATGAACTCGTAAATTTGCGATCACTTGCAAGCTTAAGAAGCTTCTTTAATTCTACATGCGCAACCGTTCAGTTTGTCTGCGTATCGAACTTAAGAGAAACCACCCCTTTTTCCTAGCACAAAACCCGAAGAAACGGCCTGAAAACTGCAGCCCTAGCGCTTCGGTGGACGCACTACACGGCTTATGGCCTATTTACACTATTAATTCACACCTTTTCTGACAAAATAATGGTTCCACATTTTTGAAAAAAACAATTAAATTTGTTATTTTTTTGATATTTAAAAGTGCGTCTTTTTGACTGAATTTTTCCACAAACTGCACGTTTATCTCGTCACACAATAATTTTCACTATAATAAATGTTCACACAAAACATTTCTGCCGTCGAAACTGACAAAGTAATGGTTCCACTTTTTTAAATTTCGTTTTGTAATTTGCACAAACTAATAAAATCCATTTTTATTGAAGCGAATATTCAAAATGGCGGCAGCCATTTTTGTCAGTTCATTTTGAGATTTCTACGGAATTTTTCACAATTTCCGCTACGCAACGCCAGGTGGCAGAGTGAATTTGAATATTTTGTTGGGTGAAAAAACTAAAGGAATGGAAACTCTTAATTAGGTCTTGTACACATTTTTTCATTACAAACTTAGTGATATTAATACTGTGTTCGGTATTGGAAGTTTCCGTTATTGATACTTGTTTTAATACCGGTATTGTATTCCCTAATGCTTGATTTCCTCTTACGCCGTTTACGCTCCGTTTACGTTTTAAACAATAAAAAAGGAACGTGGTTTAGCTAAACGGAGCGTAAACGGAGTAAGAGGAAATTAAGCATAAAGGGCATAGGGCAGAATATGTGGTTGAAATAAAAAATACGAAACGACAGATAGGACTTTTTCAAAAAGACAGTTAAAAATAAATAAAAAGGCAGTTGATAATACTGCAGTTTACACGGCCATTACTGTCTTTTTTCACAATTTGAACTTCACAATTGCATTTTAATAACTTCCTTTTTGAATTTTTTGCCTCCAAAATTATTTGTTTTCATTTCCATTTTTGATTTTTTTAACTGCCTTTTTCATTTCTTATATCTGCCGTTTATTGCGAACCGATATTTATGTTGTGAGACAAAAAAAGCGTGTTTTCGTTTGATTTTAAATTGATATATTTTTCACAGCAAGGTCAGAACCGAAGTAACAAATTTAAGAATGGGAAATCTAGTTGATTCTGATATCGACGCAATTTCTGAAGGTTTGAGCGTTGTTTGGATTCCAGCACGCATCTGGTGCTGGTGGGTATGATGTTCTGTATGTCCAACGGAGTGTGCATCTTGTGCATCTGACACCAGCTGGCAATTGAATGGCAACACGCATTTGTCCGTTTTGGTGGTCGCCACCTGAGCAGGCCCAGTTGTTGTCTCGGACTCCTCTATCGGCGCTGTTGATGTTAAGACGTTGGAAGCAGTTGTTGTTCTCAGTCACTTGTGGGCAAAGTTCGAACATGAAACCACCACGATGATTGGCAGTGAATTCAACGATGGCGTTGATGACCTGTCCAGCGTTGTATGTTCCAGTGATGATACCTTTGTCGTATCTACCTCCTTGTTGGGCATGAGTGTTTCCTGGGGCATCACCGCAACGTCCTGCAATATTTAAATCACAAAGTTAGTTTGGGTGAAAATTATTGGAATTGATGTGTGGCGGGCGTACCGCAAGTGGAGTATTGTTGATTTTGTTGAACATTTCCGCACCATACACCTGTGTCGTCCCACCAGAAGGGTTGTTGAGCTGCAGGGAACTCGTTTGGTCTACGGAAAATAGACGTTCTGGAGAGTGGAGTGTGCACGTAACCGTGTGGTTCAACAAGGGCGAGCCCAGCAGCGAAGATAAGTAATGCGAACTTCATTTTGATTCAGAAGTTTTAGACTTAACCAAATGACGGATTTGCTGGCCTTTTATAGGAAGCTGTTCATCATTAGAGTAATTGATAAGATTACGGGAAAATTCGGTTTGATAAGATAACTGGAAAGTAGTGGTTGATAAGGCGTTAGGTTTTCATTCATTATTATTACGCGCATTATGTAGAAATGGTGGTACAGGAACGTCATATGATTTCTTTGCAAATAATATACAAAATGCGTTCTGCTGACACCACTGGAAAGGGAGCGTATTAATGCCATGCTACGTAGTTTATACGAGATGTGTCGGTATTACGAGAGCTAACGCTAGTACTTCGAGTATAAACTACGGTGCATGGTGGTGTTATAGCAAATGTTACAATTTCTAGGAACAGGACTACGGGGACTACAGGAAGGCGTATAAGGTGCTGAAAGGCAAGATTTAATCAAAAGAGGCCTTACTATAGAGGAAACCTTACTAAAGGACTAAAGGTCCTATGAAAAAGGACGGCGATTTCGTAACTCCTACACGTTTCTTACGATTTTCCTGTAATTTTGGCTAGAGATTGACCTGACCCTAGATCAAAATAAGATTTACACCCTATACGCCTTCTCGAGTGACAGTGAGTATCATTTTGAATGAAAAAAAATGTCCACTTTTTTACAGTGCTAAAAGTTATTCGATACACTGTCTAGCTTCAGTACTCTGATGAGAGTCCCACTCATGCTTGAAGTGCGTTGTTTTTGTATATTATTTGCAAAGAAATCATATGACGTTCCTGTACCACCATTTCCACATAATGCGCGTAATAATAATGAATGAAAACCTAACGCCTTATCAACCACTACTTTCCAGTTATCTTATCAAACCGAAGTTTCCCGTAATCTTATCAATTACTCTAACGACCAACAGCTTCCTATAAAAGGCCAGCAAATCGTTCATTTGGCTAAGTCTAAAACTTCTGAATCAAAATGAAGTTCGCATTACTTATCTTCGCTGCTGGGCTCGCCCTTGTTGAACCACACGGTTACGTGCACACTCCACTCTCCAGAACGTCTATTTTCCGTAGACCAAACGAGTTCCCTGCAGCTCAACAACCCTTCTGGTGGGACGACACAGGTGTATGGTGCGGAAATGTTCAACAAAATCAACAATACTCCACTTGCGGTACGCCCGCCACACATCAATTCCAATAATTTTCACCCAAACTAACTTTGTGATTTAAATATTGCAGGACGTTGCGGTGATGCCCCAGGAAACACTCATGCCCAACAAGGAGGTAGATACGACAAAGGTATCATCACTGGAACATACAACGCTGGACAGGTCATCAACGCTATTGTTGAATTCACTGCCAATCATCGTGGTGGTTTCATGTTCGAACTTTGCCCACAAGTGACTGAGAACAACAACTGCTTCCAACGTCTTAACATCAACAGCGCCGATAGAGGAGTCCGAGACAACAACTGGGCCTGCTCAGGTGGCGACCACCAAAACGGACAAATGCGTGTTGCCATTCAATTGCCAGCTGGTGTCCGATGCACAAGATGCACACTCCGTTGGACATACAGAACTTCATACCCACCAGCACCAGATGCATGCTGGAATCCAAACAACGCTCAGACCTTCAGAAACTGCGTCGATATCAGAATCAACTAGATTTCCCATTCTTGAATTTGTCACTTCGGTTATGACCTTGCCATGAAAAATATATCATTTTAAAATCAAACAAAACACGCTTTTTCGTCTCACAACATAAATATCTAGACCCCTCAATGCTTTAAAACGAAAGTGTATATATCGCTTTCAACCTAGGGTGTTTTCTGATACTGATACTGGAGTGATAAGGCAGAAACGTCTGATGAATTTGTAAACAAAAATTCATTGACTGATCGGCTTCACTCATAGTGGTGTCGTCGCAATGAATGGTGCCATTATAACAGGTTTGTAAAATATGGAATGAGCAATGCTCTGTCTAGCATCGCAGCTTACTGTGACGTAAGTCACATAGAGAGGTTACGTCTGACGTATGATTGTATTTAACGACGTGCAGTGGTGATGTAGTGGTGATGCAGTGGTGATGTAGTGGTGATGCAGTGGTGATGTAGTGGTGATGCAGTGGATTTTCTCATAACTTTTTTGATTTAGCGATTATCGGTGTTTCTCAGCCACATGTTTGCTATGTTAGTATGATTCCGTTTATGCTCGGATTTACTGAGAAGTAGAGAGATTTTGAATTTTGAAGCTATTTGTCATGGGGTAGCAAATATTGTTGGAATGTTCCAAGGATTTTTGAGGATTTTTTATCGAATTTGAGGATTTTACTTAACGAAGGTTTTTTTTATCTATCCCTCCAGCGCTTTGATGTTTTTCAATTTAAAGTCATTCTTGAGGGTATAAACTATGAATATGTTTTCAAACTCTGGTAAATGCTTCGGGTTAAGGCTTTTACTTTACAGCATATGGGTTTTTTTCGGGCTATAGTTCAGGCTGGACCTTGGCTATTCGTATTAAGAGTGATATCGCCATATCTTCAGAAGATTTTTTTAAATTTGGAAACAAGCGGTCTCCGATTTTAATGAGTGATAGCTCGTTGGATTCGTCTTTCAATTCTAGGAAACACGTGTCTTTCACTTTTTCTTAAAAAAAAATGTTTTCTTTGAAAAGCGCTCAAAAGTGAAGACATGTCAGAGGGTACCGAAAACAGTTTTTCGGCAATAACTCAAGAAAAAATTATTTTAAATTGTTGTAATGTTGTACGATTGTCGGCCTTGAAAAGACCTACAGGTGGAGTATACGCACCGCTTGGTGCTAGTTGATCCACTAGAGTTATGACTAGAAATATAGTGAATGTTCGGAGAGTCCGCCTTTTCTGCAGCTTCGTTATTCCACGGAACCGAGTATGGGGTGTTGTAGCTGGCCTCACCCACTATCGTTGCACATTTAAATGAACTAAGTACTTTTGGGCTGCAAGCCTACAGAAGTCTTGAAAAAAAAGTTGGTGCCAAAATGTAGATTTTTTCCTTCTGTCTGAGGGCCTAACTGCCAGAACAGCGTCTGGAACGGTTCTACGTGAGTAATTTTGTATCGTCTACTATTCCCTTACCGTATACGCTTCACTTTGACTCGAATATAGGTCGTTACAACATATCCAGTGTTAGTAATTCTTGTGAAAAATTATTAAATTTTTCTCGGAGGATTTTAGTCAAATAAAGAGTTAGCGTATAGCAAATGACCTCAGGAGTCCGGAACAGTAATTTGTTTTTCAATTGGACCAATATTTGCTACGCGACAGGAGTTTGAAAAAACGATACGATCAAGTGGGAGCAAACGGTTTTCCAAACTCCTGTCACGTAGCAAATATTGGTCCAATTGAAAAACTAATTACTGTTCCGTAGTCCTGAGGTCATTTGCTATACGCTAACACTTTATTTGACTAAAATCCTCGGAGAAAAATTTAATGATTTTTCTCTTGATATTACTAGTAGTGGATCTGATATATTCGCGACATAGCGAAGCGTTTTTCTATTGATAAGGTGAAAGAATAGTAGACAATAAAAAATGATTGCCGTAGTACCGTTCCAGATGCTCTTCTGGCAGTTGGGCCCTCAGAAAGAAGGAAACAATCTACATTTTGGCACCAACTTTTTTTTTCAAGACTTCTGTAGGCTTGCAGCCCAAAAGTACTGGGTTCATTTATATGTGCAACGATAGTGGGTGAGGCCAGCTACAACACCCCATACTCAGTTCCGTGGTACATCGGAGCTGCAGAGAAGGCGGACTCACCGAACATTCACTATATTTCTAGTCATAACTCTAGTGGATCAACTAGCACCAAGCGGTGCGTATACTCTACCTTTTCAAGGCCGACAATCGTACAACATTACAACCATTTAAAATAATTTTTTCTTGAGTTATTGCCGAAAAACTGTTTTCGGTACCCTCTGGCATGTCTTCACTTTTGAGCGCTTTTCACAGAAAACAAATTTTTTTAAGAAAAAGTGAAAGACACGTGTTTCCTAGAATTGAAAGACGAATCCAACGAGCTATCACTCATTAAAATCGGAGACCGCTTGTTTCCCAATCACCTGAAGATTTGGCGATATCACTCTTAAGCAGTAGAATTCCTAGTAACACTATATCAATTTGCACACAAACAAGTATAGCGAATCATAGTCAAAATGAAATTCAAATGCATCATCATCCTTGCAGACTCGTGACAGTTTATGCGTATCGCTGTAAAGCTGAGGCCTTCCACATTCATAATAAGTAATAATTTAATCAAATAATTGCATTAGTGAGGTCACAGCTCTCATCAAAGTTCACGGAGGTTCCATCGATTCTGAGAAATTTTCCAGAAGTCATATTTTCGGCCGATTATCAGCAAATTTTATGAAGTTAATATTTGCCCCAGGAGTACTTGACCTCAGCTTTCCAACGAACCCATACACGCCCGTGTCCTCGCCACCTTACTGAAATGAAATCCGAACTACGAAACCTCATTTTTCGACTTTTGGCCACTTACAACCAGCCAGGTATGGAAGATCAAAAATATCTGAGACTGGTTTTGGGGCCTAGGCACCAAGGCCTAACTAGGCATATATAAAAAAGTCCCGGAAAAAATAGCGCCGATTTCGGTCAGTCGAAATTCAAAAGAATCCCTCACTGTCGTTTCACTTGTCAAAGTCATTACCGATTTCTAAAATATTGTCGTTGATCTTAGTTGCTCATTCTTTCGGTAAATCTATCGAACCGAATTCCCATGACACTAATCTCTTTGAGACTGGCATTTTTCATCAACTACATCAAGAACCGAGATACCGGTTTCACGTTCTCGTAGCATAAGTAATTTTATCTATCGAGCTACTGAAAGTTTACTTGCTCTACTGTAAATTGCATTTTCATGCTTCGGTGCCGACAATGATTTTCGGCCCTTTGCAATTTTGCATGAAATATTACATGTGCACCAATTTCACTTGTAGACCTCACTTCGTTTGGCCTACAATTCACGAAATTGCCTAAAATCAACAGTCCAAAACAAGTACACAAATAACTTATATACAATTAAGAATGTCGCTAGATGCACTCGAGGATGTCTCGTTGGGCCTGTCATTTTTAAACATGGCTTGGTGCCCATGTAATTTTTGGGTGCCGCTTAACATCAGCGCCACCTCTCGAGTATAACTCTATGAAATTTCATAGATATTTTTTTCAAGTCTCTGACAGAACAGATTAAGACACTTCTGTGTTGATCACGAAGGCGTCGGCATCAAAATTTTTCTGTGATGCGCGCCAGCTACGGTTGTGAAAGTTTATATGAGGAATGCTACTTAAGAAACAAAAAATTTGTTCAAGTTGACTTTCCGGATGATGAAGCCTCATTACAGTCAGCAAAGCTATTTTAGAATTTTAGAAATGGAGCCAAAACGGAGGCAAAACGGCATGCTCTTCTTTTACTGCGAGTACAGCTTTAAGATCCCCACGCAGTAAAAAAAAGCATTCCGTTTTGTCCAAGGCTGTATACTTTGGGGAGGGCAGATGCAGATACGCGGGTTACACACAACGTTTCATACAAAAAATTCACCACGCCATACAATTTGGTGAATTTGTTTGAATGGAAAAGATATGTTCCCGCGTATCTAATAAAATGGTGATCTGCGTGACCTCCCTAAAGTATACAGCCTTAGTTTTGTCTCCGTTTGCGTAAACCACGCTTCTTTACTACTATTGTTAAAAACGATCTGTCCGTTAAACGCAAAGTATATAAACACTGAAGGTAATGCAAATCCGCAGTTACACACGGATCCAAACTTTCAGGTGAATTTTAGCTCCGTCATGTTACACACGTATTGAATTCGTTTGCGTCAAGTTGCATCTAGTGGTGAATTTAGAACGATTTAGCGGCGTTATGTTGCACACATATAAAATTCGTTTGCGTCAAGTTGTATTTAGTGGCGAATTGGAAGTATTTAGGGCCGTCATGTTGCACAAGTCTAAGTTAGACAACATACGAAAATTAATTCACGTGAAAGTTTGGATCCATAATTTCTCTGATCCGTTGAGGGTCTGCATTACCTTCAGTGTTTATATACTTTGGTTAAACGGATGCAAAACGGAATCGCAGTCCAAAAAAAAATCATGCCTCCGTTTACTTGACAGATCGTTAATAACAATCGGAAGGAGACGTGGTTTGCGTAAATAAAAACAAAACGGAATGCTTTTTTTGGCTGAGTGGGGATCTTTATTTTTCGGCATTCATCGGCGAAAAATCTGACGTTACCTAGTAGTGTAATTCATATTGCACGTAAATAGCTAACATTAATAGGTTTACTGGTTGAAAGTTACTCAATAATTCCCTTGACTGAAAGTCATGGGTCTTACGGATGATAAACACTCTAAAATGTTTGTCACACAATGTTCACTACTATGATTGAAAATACATGAATGTAT
This sequence comes from Bradysia coprophila, assembly GCF_014529535.1. Lineage (NCBI taxonomy): Eukaryota > Metazoa > Arthropoda > Insecta > Diptera > Sciaridae > Bradysia > Bradysia coprophila. Next base: position 5,527,296 of record NW_023503941.1, on the reverse strand, counting down.
GACCAAAAACCTTAAATATAGAAAATGTTTGTCACACTTTGTTCATTCCTTGATAACACGATAACTCGAGTAATTTTCAATGGATTTCCAAAAACTTTTTTTTATTCGACGGGTAATTAAATTGAGGTTAAGTTCGAAGATGGGGATGGGTTATAACGGACAGATATATTCCCAAAAGAATTTTTGTCTTGTCGCTTGATAACACGATAACTTAATTAATCCTCAACGGATTTCCAAAAAAAAACAGATTATCTGTCTAAATAATAGTCTCTTTATCATACGGAGAAATTTTCGACTTTCCAAGAAAATTTTGTTTGATAAGTACTGAAATAACTCGGGTTAAGTTCGTTAATGGAAAATACTGAAGTAATAATCTGTTATTTATTCCGAAAAGACTTTTATGTGTCATTTATTGTTGTCTATGCTAGAAAAAAAAATCAACGAGTGTGAACTTTGCGTAATCACACGAGTTTCATACTTTATTCATGATCAAATGAGGCCGAGTTTCAGTAGATTTAATTGCTAAAAAAATTCTCATAATTTAGAAAATTTAAACGAACGTGAGCTTTACAGCCAGAGCAAAGCGAGGCCTTCCATATTTTTTTTTTAATCGACTAAGACTGAAATTCATGGGTCTTAGGTTAGTAAATGGAAAGTATTGGAGTAACAATCTAGACTTTATTTCGAAAAGATTTTTTTGAGTGATTTCGTGGTAGTTGTTTGTATACAAAAAATTGAACAAGTGTGGACTTTGCGGCCAGAGCGAAGTGAGGGCCGTAATCCACACGAGTTTCATTTTTGTTCAATACATAATCAAGAAATCTTTTCACCACCGTTTATAGCAGACAATGGGAGTTTCTAAAAAAAAAAAATTGGAATATAATAAAGCGAATGCGCAATTTATAAGAAAATAAGAAGCGCGCAGATTCTCGTGAATTTAAGAATTCGTAACTTGACAGTTGTCATCTTACGAATCGTATGGACATTCGCATTAAGGTGACAACTGGAATTCTTAAATTCACGAGAATCGGCGCCCAGAGTGCAGATTGTCGTATTTTCGTAACTTTGAAGAATTCGTAACTTGACAGTTCTTGTAGGATTTTATACACGCAACCGTCAAGTTACGAATATTTATTCAGTCAGTCAAGGGACCTGACCCACCCATAAGGTGGGGCCTAGCTGTCAAGTACAGCGAAACCGTAAACATTGAAAATCAGTTCTGTTCACCGATTTTCATTTTCCATTCATCGCTGATGATGTAATAATAAAATTACGAAACGTTCGACAGAAGACATAACCGCTTTTTAGTAGCATTTGGATCGATAAATTGAGTAACTTTCAACCAGTAATTTCTCATTGCCACGATCAAGAAACGTACCAATTATTTTGGTTAACAAACATTAATAGGTTTCTTCAAAGCACCTAGGAGGGTAATAGAGGTTTTTACACGTCAAATAGAGTAGTATCTTGATACCAATAATATCATCAGCCGCCACAATTAAAGCTACTAATGGTATTATTGGTATCAAAATACTACTTTATTTGACGTATAAAGACCTCTATTATCCTGCTAGGTGCTTTGGTTTCTTCCAAGCCTGTTCAATCGTCATCCGCAGAAAAGCCAACACAACCTCACTTTGAAGTTTTGACGAACAAATCTGTTTAAGTTGCAGTCTGTGGATATTCTGTGTTCTGTTCAGTATCAATAGCTACATTTTTGTAAGCAAAGGCTTTTCTTGTAAGTCATGCAGCTATATTATAAAAACTACATTCAATTCAATTCAATTCAATTGATTTCTTTCAAGTCATCACATTATAAGATACACACAGCCTTTATCGAAGTCCACGGAATTTCCGTGTAGCTTAAAATTGATTATGGCCCCTCTGATGCTTTCAATTGACAATAATATCAGTAAAAGAAAAACATAAATCAATGGCACCACGTACTCGCAGCGTGTTGATTGTGTTAATTGATTATAATCCACGTATTCAGACACATCACCTACATTGTTTTTGTTTACAAAACGTTTTTGCTGTTTATTTTGAGGGGGGTGATTTTTGGTGTTTTTTCGCTTGAGTTAGTGAACAACTATATTCAAAGACTAGTCAATCCAAATTGCGATGCTTTTTATTTACCAATTTTTCACCCTATTTGAGAAATTGGTTTTTGCACTACTGGATATTTGATTCATTTGGAAAGATGTTAAAAACTTTCAAACGATAAATTAGATCTGGAAGTGAGTTGGGTGGATATTGAATAAAAAGTGTTGGGCGGCTCAGGTTGCCTGAAGAATGCTAGCTATATTCCAACTTCGGAAGAATGAGACCGGCTTTCCATCTACATTGGTTACTCAATATGGCTTTGTCAGACCTAATAGGTGTGAGTTCAGAATACCCGTTTCCTCAAAGAGAGACAATTTGAAATCCGCAAAAAATGGTTTTCCCGTTTCCTTAAAGAGAGACAATTTGAAACTATCTCTATCCACTGGTAATTCGTTATACTCATAGAGCTGCCAAAATCACAATTTTCAACTGAAAGTTTTTGTGATTGTGTCACACACGGAACTGAAAAAAAACTTCGAAATTGTGACAAATATCTAATCAGAAGCTTTTAACATCCGCCATTTGTGATGCAATTCCATAAAGTAGAAAATTCGATTTTGAATCAAATTTTTTGCGCATCAAAGCTGAAATCGTCACCAAAAATGATAACAGATGATTTGGAAGCTAGCACGCACAACATCAGTGGGATACTGATATCAGTAAAAGAAATAAGATAAATCAATGCTGTCACGTACTCTCAGCGTGTTGATTGTTTTGATTAGTATTATATGCACGTGATTACATTTTTGTTTACAAAATGTGGATTTATTTGCACGTGAGAAATCTGTAAAGCCTAACAGTTTCCAATGAGCATCGCAGTGAATTGTGTACACAACTTTAAGATTTTATATCTGGTAACCGTTCGTGTGCGCGAATTAGACACTGTGCTAGTCTTTGAGCAAATTATTCTAGAAAATTTCAGGAAAATTCAAAAAATAGAAAAAATGTAAATTGTTTTCTCGTATTTTCTTGAATTTCTCTAAATTCGAGAAAACTAGGTCCCACTGCTAAATGAAACAATTAAGAGGCACCGGTACATAGCTAAAAATGTAGCCTACATTTGTGTGCCTTACATTTCATTTTTTAACGATATCTTTTCATCAGAATCCTTTTTGAAAAATGTACGACCGCAATTCCGACCACGAATGTGTTAGCTTTAAATCAAAATTAGTTTTGGTTGAAGCAGTTTGACCAGCTCTGAGAAAAGTGGGCAGTTTAACGAAATTTTCATAAACTGCTCATTGTTCTCAGAGCTGATCAAACTGCTACAACCAAATCTATTTTCTGTTGAAAGCTAACACATTCGTGGTCGGAATTGCGGTCGTACATTTTTGAAAAAGGATTCTGGTGGAAAGATATCATCAAAAGTAAACTATAATCCAGTATTTAAAAATCGCCCTAATGTATGCTTTTTAGCAAAGTGCCGGTGCCTCTTAAATGCGTTCAATTTCACATTTCAAACAGAACCCCACCACTGCTGATTTACTCGACCGATCATCCTCATGTTCAAACTTGACTTGTAGAGTCGAAATGAGCTTCTTGTGAAATCATGCACGATCTATCGTGTTGACAAACATTTTCTGATGTTAATCGGATTAAGATTCGCTTCTTTTGAAACCGAATTCGTTGGAATTGGTTCGAGCCTAGACACTCTTTCATGATTGACAAACATTTTCAATTTTTTCTCAAAAATTTTTTTGGGGTTACGGACTCTCTTTTTTACATATTTTTCACCGTTAGACCCTTAACTGACTTTCAGTCAAAGGAATTAGAGAAAATCAAGAAAACATTTTTTTACAGGCAGACAATTAGATTATAGAACATAGTTTGTTAGGACTATGTCAGCCAAATTCCATTCATACATACAATTTGGTTATGCGTAAAAAGACCTTATTGCATAAAACTGAAACCGTTAAAAACAAAAATTGGAATTCTTTTCCAGAAAGAAGCTAAAATCTAGACTGTAAGTACATCGGTGTTAGCATCTGCATCATGACGACAATATATGACCATTTCCCGCAATCTGCAATACAAATTACGCAACAACTGATATGAGAATTGGTGACAAAAACATTCATAGCCCGGATGCATAAATCTGAAAAAGCTAACGTTAGATGCTTGTAATGATGCTGCTGTTAGAATGACATATTATGATTAACCTGAAATAAACTAATTGAGACATTAGGGTACAGAAGATGTATGTTTTGAAAGGTTTTGTATAAAGTTCCGTTATTCAAGGGTTTCTTTTGTTCATCTGCTGTTTTTGTCGCATTTTTTCAAAGGCAATTTTCTGCGACTATTACTTTCTACGCAACACCACTTTGAGTGCGTCACCATTTCTGATTGCGGGAAACGTTCATACTTTTCGTCATAATTCGATTGCTGACACAGGTCAAAGCTGTTTCATGGGATATTACGCAAAATAAATGAAAAATATTTTTAGGACGGAAAATTTTTTTCGAACTAAGACCGACCTATTGTTGGCCAAGATATTCTTTGATATTCTTGATAATTTTTACTGGGAAGCCATCGGAAACTTTACCCCGAAATCTTGAAAATATCATTTCACACATTGCCGAAAACACACAAGCAACTTTGCGCTGATGGGATACAGATTATGCAGCTTTTTCCATTGTTTAAGCTGCAATCGCAGTTCACCGTTTTGGGTCTCCGTTTAGAAATTGCGCATGCGCACAGAGAGAATTCTCTCTCTGCGCATTGTCTAAACGGAGCCTGTGGTGAATATCGGATTACAATGGAAAGCACTGCATATAATTGTCGATCCCATCAACGCTAAATTGTTTGTCGATCCAACGAACTGTCTAGCACTGGAAGCTGACTTTGACGTCACTCAAATAGAGGGCTGAAACGATCAAAGTTGGCTTCTTTTTTTCATACAATGGTTAAGTGTCTATTCCACTTGACAAAAAGTACTCCGTGAGAGAGCGAGCTGTCAAATAAACACAGAAAATTTTTTAACAATTCCATTTTGACTCTCACACGGAGTACTTTTTTGGTGAGAGGAAACTAAGCATTATCAGAAAAATGTAAAAAAAAATAGTCAACAGGTGTGTTTTTGGCCTTTTAATTGAGTGATGTCAGTGAGTTGGTCGATCCCATCAACGCTAAATTGTTCTCCCTCGCGTTTTGTTGAATCGACACGATTCAATAACTATCAAAAAAAAATTCATTTCTGTCCTTGATACCTTACCTGCGCAAATAATTATTTCTCTTAATATGGAAAGATTGCAGCTGACCGCAGATCATCCAAGCAGATGGTGAGTTATCGTCATACGCTTTAAAATGTGTATAAAATGAAAAGGTCGTAAACCAAATTTTTGGTTGAGAGAAAAAAAAAACGAACATAAATTTGCAAAATGCAAACACGTTTCATTGGCCTTGGACAACAACACTTAATTACACGTCAGTTCACCTGGCACTAATATTAAAATATCAAACAAATTTTTTTCCCTCTTCTGCTTCATGTTCGAATCGTTTAATTAAATAGTTTTGCAATTTCGGATTTATTTATGTTGATCGTATGCGATGTTGTGGACAAAATGTTTATTGGAAAATTGCCGTTTTGAACTTTCCCAGGGAAATATCTCTAAAAATAGCATAGCATTAATGTGCTTTAAACCGTTTGCTGAGATTGCATGCTTTAAGATGATGAAAGTGCAATTTTATGTTATTGGAATGATATGCGTGTTGTGATGTGCATCGCAATTGTGCATCTAATTTTCAGAATCAAATTTTTTCAAACTTCGTAACGGGCTATCAAAAGTGCCGAAAACACACGATCAATGCAGCATTGATGGAATCGACAATTATGCATTTACCCTTGTAATCTTATATTCACCACAGACTAAACAATGGAAAACCTAGTAGAATTGTCGATTCCTTCATCAATGCGTTTTCGGTGTAGCCACGGCAGAGTAAAATAAACCAGGCAGGAGCGGTTCATTTTCGAAACGTCAAATAAGGGACCTAATACATGGGATGAAAATGAACTCAAATGAACACTGACATAAATTGAAAAATTTTATTCGCAAAATATCAAGGGCTACTAGATTATTCAGGTCACTAGTCAAACAAGCGCTCCTGCCTGGTTAACTTTACTCTGTCGTGGTGTAGCGCAATGTTTTACAGTAATCATAGCGCCACACCGAAAGAAATATGGCGTTGCATTCGAATTCAGACGAACGTAGGACTCCGTAATTAACGAATTTACCTTACTGAACTTGATTCGACATATCCTTCCAATGCAAAATAAAGACTCAAGTTATTTTTCATGTGTCGGGCCGAAATTTACCACTTTCCAGCTCAACAGATGACACTACTTTCTATGTTGAAAAAATTTGAATATCGAACATTCGATTTATTTCCGCTACGCGCTGCACCCTTTGTTGCAAATTGTCAATTGTAATTAACTGCTGATTTAGATAGCAATTTAAAGTTAATGAAAGTTCCTTTTGTTTTCAGCTCTTTTCTCATTGTCTTAAAATGTCAAACTTGCATTTGCTACTAAATTTTTTAAATTGAAGTTTGACATTTGAAGACAACGCGAAAAGAGCAGAAAACAATAGTATTTTACATGACTAGAGATAAAAAGATGAAAAGTAGAGTTTTCGTGTGAATTTTGTTGATCCGAGGCGAAGCCGAGGTCAATAAACACACGAAAACGAGACTTTTCATTTTTATCCCAAGTTATTTAATGGATTTTATATGCTGAGGGCGTCGAAAGAAGTGCTTAAAACATGAAAAGTACGGTTTTCGACGCATGTAGCAATGCTACATTGTAGCATGTAAAAGGAATTTTTCTGTGGTATAAAACGTATGTATGTTGTATGCAACTCGATGCAAAGTACTTTATTAGGCTTACGATGTGTATTATGACACACGGCCTGAGGACGAGGACTCGTGTCACAATTACACGGGCTGTTTCCTATAGGTTTCTTGCAAGCAACATTTAAGCCGAACAAAATGAACCGAACAGTGTTGATGTTATGGCTTTATGGATGACGCTTTGACATTTCATTTCACCTAACCTATTGTTCTGAAATGTCAAACTTGCGAAAGCTACGCAATTTGGTCGATTTATTTACGAAAGTTCTACTTTCAATGAAGGGAATGGCCGACACGCGACACACGCAAGGCTGAAAACAAACGAGGTTCATCAAGGTTCTGAAAGAACAGGTGAAGGCACTTGCGAAGGAGGGTGAAACACAAATCTTGACAATTCGGACATGTATATTGTTTAAAAAGTCAACTTGAAAACAAATCGTCAGATAAAATTTTCCAGATCTTTCAGAACCTTGGTTTTCATGACGAAATTGTCGCAACTGTCAAATAAACACGTTTTCAATGCCTCGTTTGTTTGAGCATTGTGCTTTTCTCAACAATTTCTTCTTCCAAATATATTTTCTATTCGTCAAACGATAATAAATGTTTATATCGTCAGTTAAGAGACCTGACCCACCCACAAGCTAAGGCATAATGTGGTTGAACGTTTTCCTAATGTTTCTGTATTATCTTTCTGTAAATGAAGTAATAAAATCGGGAAAATAACTAAATAACAAAAAAACAATGTATTCTTGAGTGAATGCTTAAACCTCCGACTTCTGTCTCATGTAGAACTCATCCAAATGAAAAATTATGAAAATAATTTAATTTTGTTTACACGATTTAAACGGTTTAATGGCGACTATAACAATAAGATTCTCTTTAGTGATGTTGGTCGACATTATAATTTGATATTAATAGCACAACTTAGACAATAGCGCACGAGTATCGCACGCGTAAATTTAATTTTATGAAAAAAGAAAACACCAAATGTACTCTCTAGCGCCGCAGATGTTTATCTCGATATTATAATGAAGAACAAAGGTCGCCGTCTTCGCCGGATTATTTTTCTCTGCTCATTTTAATGGACTGGAATTGTCGTGATTATTTCGTTATGTTTAACAAATGAAATCAGCGCCATCGATCCGGTATGTTTAAATTAAAATGAGGGAAAATAATTAAATTTATTACACAAAGCCAAAGGATAAATAAAACACTTGCTGCATTAACTTCGTGTTCTTCTTCTTTTTAATTAAATGAAATTAAATGAAATGGCCGATGAGCAGATGGTTTGCATAATGTTTCTGTTTGTAGTTTTAATGATTTTTCCAAAATGTGAATTTTGATCAAAATAAATTTAATCATAAAAAAAAACGAATTTTTGTGATGAGATTTTTATCGTGCTCTGTGTGTGTTTAAAATTTTTTCAATTGAAATTGTTAGAATGTCGGAAAAATAAAACAACAACCGACAGACGATGCTACACAATAATTTTCGGATGTTTAAAATATCATTTCGAATTACGCAATCCGATCAGATTCGAATTGAAATTGGAATAATCTTACTCACTGTCATGGTCATTAGCACAGCACTAGGCAAACATTCAAGTGTATTCCAGGCCAAATTTGTAGGCATTGCCGGTTGTTGCTCAGAGATAATGACTAATAACCATTTCAGTAGGCCAATAAATATTTTCATTGATACCCAAGCGGCAATCAAGTCTCTGGCCAATTACAGATTCTCATCCTCTTTAGCTTTAGAATGCAGAGATGCACTTAACTCACTGGCCAATAACTGTCAGGTCTGTCTTACTTGGATCCTGGGCCACAAGGGCTTCATAGGTAATGAAATAGCGGATGAGCTTGCGAGATCGGCGTCGAGTACTCCGTTGTTTGGACCCGAACCGGGCATTCCAGTTCCTCTCTCAACGCTTTACTCTCACATAAACCACTGGAAAGTAAAAGCCTTCAAGAACGGCTGGGAGAATACACAAGTAGCGAGGCAAGCAAGAAACTGTATAACCATCTGCCCAAGATTCGCAAACTACTTCCTCTCCCTCAACAGGAAAAGTCTAAAAAGATTAACGGATGTCCTAACAGGTCACTGTTCACTAAACAATCACCTTAAACTGCTAGGCTTCAAAGACTCACCAGATTGCGATAGGTGCGGAGACAATGAAACTGCAGAACACTTCCTCTGCGTGTGTCCAGCCTTCATAATGAATCGCAAAAAAGTTCTGGGCAATTTTACCATTCAATATAGCTCCATACGTAGCATACACCCAAAATACGTCCTTGGCTACATGAACAGTACTAAGAGATATTAACAAATCCTGTGGGTTGCACAACAGGCCCATTAGAGGCCTAGGTGCAGAGACTCTCGAGTCTCACCCACTTTATCCTAATCCTAGCACAGCACTGCTACTAGCATGAACAGGGCTAGGGAAAAATCTCCGAGTGTATTATCGTCGGGGACGATAATATCGTTTTTGAAACGATAATATCGTCGCTGTGACGATATTATCGTTTTCTGTAACAATATTATCGTCCGTGCAACGATATTATCGCTCATGAAACGATATTATCGTCCGAGCGTCGATAATATCGTATTAGACGACAATATTATCGTTTTCCGGACGATAATATCGTTTTCTGTAACAATATTATCGTCCCTGCAACGATATTATCGCCCATGAAACGATATTATCGTTATACGTAGTCCAGTAGTCCAGTTAAATTATTCACTAAAAATTATTGAAAATTCCATTCATTTGTTATTTCCATTTCTAGTTATAATATCTCCAGAACCCATCTTTTATCTTTCTATGGCAAACCAAACACCTTTCTAATTGAAGGGTGAATTCAGTTGCCGTCTATAATTTGCTTCTGTAAATTTAAACATTTTATATAAAAGTTACACAGACTAATTATTAGACGATGCGAGAGAAAAAAAAATTAACACCTAAGTTACCAACACCGTTCCGGCGCCCGGCTCGCATTGCGGCCCTCCGCTTCGCTCCGGGGCAATGGGCCGGATCGCTCGGCGTGTTAAAACGCTTTTTATGTGCAATGAATTACAGACTAATTATTAGACAATACGAGAAAAAAAATTAACACCTAAATTTTAGAACGTTTGATCGACTAGACTAATCGGCAATAATATCGTCCGTGCAACGATATTATCGCCCATGAAACGATATCATCGTCGATTGAAACTATATTATTGTTCTTGCGACGATAATATCGTTTCATGCAACAATATTATCGTTTCTGCAGTGATAATATCACCCGTGAAACGATATTATCATACAGTAAACGATATTATCATTTCTGACATGATATTATCACCCGTGAAACAATATTATCGTCCGAGCGACGATAATATCGTATTATACGACAATAATATCGTTTTCCGGACGATAATATCGTTTTCTGTAACAATAATATCGTCCGTGCAACGATATTATCGCCCATGAAACGATATTATCGCCGATTGAAACGATATTATTGTTTTTGCGACGATAATATCGTTTCATGCAACAATATTATCGTTGCTGCAGTGATAATATCACCAGTGAAACGATATTATCGCCCATGAAACAATATTATCGCCGATTGAAACGATATTATTGTTTTTGCGACGATAATATCGTTTTATGCAACGATATTATCGTTTCTGTAGTGATAATATCACCCGTGAAACGATATTATCGCCGATTGAAACGATATTATTGTCTTTGATACGATATTATCGTATCAGACGACAATAATATCGTTTTCCGGACGATAATATCGTTTTCTGAAACAATAATATCGTCCTAGCAACGATATTATCGTCCATGAAACGATATTATCGCCGCTGCAACGATAATACACTCGGAGATTTTTCCCGTCACCGCATGAACACTCAACACTGAATTGACAAGTGTCAAATTTGGAGTGATAAGAGGTACTGCTTGTGTTTGTTTGTGGATCTCTGTTTCAAGGTTATTTGAGCTCTTAAAACATCATCACAGCCCTGCTTCCAGCATGAACATAGAAAATATTCGGAGTCTGATGAAATCACAGTAGGCACTGCGTTTCTGTTGTGCAGATAGATGACTTGTTTTCGTTGTATGAGTTAAAACATACAATACAAACAATCCTAAGCGGTAGCTCCTATCACTAAAGCCTCCAAATTTGACACTTGTCAATTCAGTGTTCATGCTAGTAGCAGTGCTGTGACATCATCCGTTGATCCATAACCAAAAAATTATTGTTGACAAATTATTGCAAAAGCATTGAGGATATGGCTGTCGATAATCTCGTTCGTTTTCGGATTGTCAAAATTCTTTTTTACCATACGATGGAACAAACCAATGCACTGCTCCTAGCATTAACATAAGAAATATTTGGAGGCTGACGAAATCACAGTAGGCACTGCGATTTTTTCATAAAGATAGATGACTTGTTTTCGTTGTATGAGTTAAAACACACAATACAATCAATCTTAAGCGGTAGCTCTCATCACAAAAGCCTCCAAATTGGACATTTGTCAAAGAAGTGTTCATGCTAGGAGCAATGCGTTGAACAAACCTATTGTATGTTTTAACTCATATACCAAAATCAAGTTATCTATCTTTACAAAAGAAACGCAGTGCCTACTGTGGTTTCATCAGTCTTTAGAATATTTTCTATGTTCATGCTAGAAGCAGTGCTGTGCCATAGTTCTGAAAGTATAAATCTCTTCTATAAAACGCGTAACAGCCACTTCCAATTATGATCTGAATAATCTGCTCATCTGGGGCGGTTGTATTTAGTCAGATCTCATTACTCCTACATTGTGGAAATGGTTTTCCGAAATAATGCACCGATCCATTAGCTAGATACATCCAATGAAACCGCCAATAAAACACTAGGTATGGCTAAATCATACCAAGGTTCTGAAAGAACAAGTATAGACACTTCTGAATTGATTACGAAGGCGGGTGACACACACATTTTGACAAATAGATGCTTTTTGTTGAACACTCATTACCCATTGTTTGAAATGTCAACTTTATGAAAATATTTTTTTTTCTTCAAGTTGACATTTCAAACAATCTGTAATCAGAGAAATGATAAGTTGGTGCGCCTGTGGCGAGATAGAAGAGCATGTCGAAAAAATTGGCACCTCTCTTGAGAGAATTCGTATGTTCCTTCTCTCTCACTGCAGGCATACCAACTTATCATTTCTCTGTCTGTAATAAGTGTGTTCAACAAAAAGCATCTATTTGTCAAAATGTGAGTGTCACCTAAAGTTCTGAAAGAACAGATTAAGACAACCAAGGAGGCGGGTGACACCAAAATTTTATAAACGCACTCACTACATATAGTTTGAGAAATGAACTTAAAGAAAATATTTTTTTCGTAAATTCAGAATTTTGTTTTTGTTAAGTTGCATTTTTCATGTAAACTTCGTAGCCGTTGAAGCAATTTGTGTGTCACCGCCTTCGTGATCAACTCAGGGTTGTCTTAGCCTGTCCTTTCAGAATCTTGGTGTCACCCGCCTTCGTGAGTGTCTTCAAGAGCTCGTTCAGAAACTCTTCGTTAAGTTTCACTGGTGACGATTTTGACACTTCTTGCATATAAAATATGTCAAAATCTTCACTTTGGGTAACGAATTTTTAGTTCGTGAACGAGCCCCAAGGCTGTAAACTTTGGGGAGGTCGCTCAGATACAGGTACGCGGGTGACACACCACACTTGATGATAAAATGGCGGATTTCATACAAAAATTCACCTACTCTGATGATTGTCGTCGCTGTGATGATGTGGTAAAATATTTTTGTATGTAAAATCATCGGACGTGGTGTTTTCCCGCGTATCTAATAAAATGTCGATCTGTGTGACCTCCCAAAAGTTTACAGCCTAGAGTGTCTTAACCTGTTCTTTCAGAACCTTGAATCCTTTAGAAAGGAGTGCATGTGTATCGACCCCCAGACAACAAAAATAGCAGAGAGAGGCAGAAGAGAGTTAACTCCGAATCCGTGTGCATGGAAAATCTATACAAACCAGTGCACTTGCATAGCAAAACTTCCATTCCGCTCCTCGTATTGTTTGCGCTAAAGACATCAACTAGAATTGGCTTTCGTTTAAATATGTTCCACAGCCGAAAATATTCTGCAACAAAAATACATCTTTTCAAGCAAACGTGTATTCGATATCATTTTTGTAACAAATTCTAAAAGTGAATAGAGAGTTGACGTGTTATTTGCCATATTCCCAATAAAAGTAAATATTTTCGGCTTGCCCGTATCAAGGTCGCGCAAATGTTTTAACAACCGTTTCAATATTAAGTGTGTGAGCTTTGTAGTAAGTTATGCTCCATATTATTTGGGTGAAATTTGTTGGGAGATTCGCATTCACTCGTGCATTTGCAAAGGTACTGCCAGAAGATGGCAGTACATTGTGTACACGTTCTTATAATAGTAGAACTGGTACCCTCTCTAGTAACCTAACTACATTCTTAAAGGTGGTGAAAATGCAACGTAGCCTTTGCATTTCACATGTAAAATTAGAAACTAGTTAACTGCGGACGATTCTACAAACACACAAACAAGGTGGTATTTTGACAGCGTCAAAACGAAGTGTGTTTGCTAGAGAGTGTTTGTAGAATTCATAAACTGTCAACAAAAGGTATGCGATTTCATCCAACAAACGTCAAAATTATTTAGTTTTCAACTCAACTCAATCCATTTACAGATTTTATTACACCATCGTTCAAAACAAAAGCAAGTGACAGAGCACTTGAGAAATAGTTTTTGACATAACTAGGGATAAATAGATGAAAAGTGGATTTTTGGTGTGAATTTTATTGATCCGAGGCAGGCCATCAACAGACTTCATCTTTTCAGCGCCTTCAACCTTTGAAAGATACAGTCTCTTCCCTATTGAAACTTTACAGCAACAGACTTTATTATTAGAAGAAAATTAGAAGCACTAAGTAAAGGAACAATAGAGATGTCGTTGGTCGGTTGCTAGGAATCTCGCGCCGCGTCATTCACAATAATCATGTCCGGAGCGTTAGCGGAGGACTTGACGCAGTCTAACTTCCAAAAAAAGAACGAAGAAATTTTTTTGAGATGCGGCAACTATATATAGGCGAGAATTTAAGGTTCTTTCTTTGGCCTGTATCTTATTCGCGCTTCAAATACGAGCAAAACGAGCTATCACTCGACTATGTAGCTTTAAAATTACCGGAGATACATCGTTTTGAAATTGGCACTTTTCATAGAAAATACATCAAATTAACTTTTCCCAAACAATCAAAATCTTTCAACTTACTCTGTATGTTTCTATCTATCTGTCTATCTATCTGTCTATCTATCTGTCTATCTATCTATCTGTCTATCTATCTATCTATCGACGGACGATCTCGGAAACTAGTCAGCCAATCTCCATGAAATTTTGCAGGAACCTCAGGATGGACATAAAAATGAAATTGTGATACGCTATTACCCCAGGAAAAACCAGAATTTTATTTTATTGGCCTCGAAGTGGTTTCTGAGTGTGGTTTTCGAGGGTCGGGAACGCGTTTTCGGCTGTAGCTTAGCTGTATTGAAACCTACAGAGGCGTGCGACCCATCAAATGAAAGGTATTTGTAACACGATTCGAACAAAAAAATAATTAAAAAAATCGGGTCAGATTCGTTTGAGCTAGAGTGATTAGAGTGACCAAATTTTGAGCTACTCGAGCGTAGAATGAAAGGACTAATATTTTTTTGGGTTATGAAAGATAGATAGTTACTTTCTTCGTCAAATTTTCGGTTTTCGTCAAATTTTCGAATTTCGTCAAATTTTCGATTTTCGTTAAATTTCGTCAAATTTTCGATTTTCGTTAAATTTTCGAATTTCGTCAAATTTTCGATTTTCGTTAAATTTCGTAAAATTTTCAAATTTCGTCAAGTTTTCCAATTTTGTCAAATTTTCGAATTTCGTCAAATTTTCAAATTTCGTCAAATTTTCGATTTTTGTCAAATTTTCGATTTTCGTTAAATTTTCGAATTTCGTCAAATTTTCGATTTTCGTTAAATTTCGTAAAATTTTCAAATTTCGTCAAGTTTTCCAATTTTGACAAATTTTCGAATTTCGTCAAATTTTCGAATTTCGTCAAATTTTCGTATTTCGTCAAATCTTCAAATTTCGTCAAATTTTCGAATTTTGTCAAATTTTCGAATTTCTGTTATAAACTGTTATTAAAAGCAGTGTTCTAAAACTTCTAAAACGACTGATATCCCAAAAAAAATCTCTTCGAGAAAAGTGTGACGCAGTCTTTGAAGTACAATTTCTAAAATGAATGATATTGCTAGAGTTGACGCTTTCAGCGTCGTTACGCAAAAATTAAATTTTACACCCCATTTTAGTTCAAACAAGCTGGCTTAGTTTTTCTCATCATCTGCCAAATAATTTTTACCAAAAAAAATTTGACTGGAAACAACCAAAATTTTACCAAAAAAATCTGCGTCGCAAAGTGGCAAATGCTCAGGAACAGACCAGCAAGAAAATTTATCTGCCACATGCGACAACATTGACAACATTATTACGTCAAACATCAGAGATGCAACATAATCAATCTTATATTCACCGGAAAGTCGGGATCCGTATTTCTTGCTATTACCTGAGGGTCTGCGATACCTTCAGTGTTTAGATACTTTGCTTTCACCAGCCACACAAGCTTCGAAGATTTTTTTTGAAAGTGGTTTTGACTTCTAGGGTCGAAGTCCTTTCTAGGCAAATATTCCAATAGAAAACGTCCGATTTCGGTAGGATGTTTTTCAAAAGAATCCCTCAATAAGCACATACCAAACGAGCTAACCTTAGTCTATATCCGAACTGTGTTTTCCTATGAATTACAGAACCTTCGCCAAAGCCACACTCCTGCCTGTGTATATGTAATAGGTCGTGATAAATGACGTCATTTTGCAGGAGAAGTCATTATTTATGAATGACAGAAGTCACATATTTTCCAACTGTATTCAAAACTGATAAATCGAAAATATACCATGAGCATACCCCATTGCGTTAAATATGCAGAGTTGACATCATCAATCCAAAAGTAGATCTAGTCTCCGCATTATAAAAAGACTGTTAGGTTGAGGCTCGACAGTAATAGTTCGACCGAATATATCGGCAGAGTTTCTTCACTCTTCGAAATTATTGTATTCAGCGAGTATCCATGAACGAGAAGACAATGCGTTGTGCTGCTGTAGCATTCGCTTTTCTTAGCGTCACGGCTCAAGGTAATTTTCGCCTGTTGTAGGTACTTTGAATTAAAATTAATTTTAACCTTTGCTGTTCACAGCCTCTGCACTCACATGCACAGAAAGGGGACTATTTCCAGACCCCGATTCCGATGATTGCAAATCATTCTTCAGTTGTAATACCAATCTAGATGTCGCATCTCACCAGTGCACTGGTGATACATATTTCTCGCCCGAGTTGAAAGGATGTTTCAGTACCTACGATTGTGCCACGAGAACTATACCATACATTACGAACCCTTGCGAAGACTTTGACTACGATCGCATACCCGACAAATATTCCCTTGATTGTTCAGAATACTTTTACTGTCAGACATCGTCCGTCTACAACAATGGTGAAAGCTTAGTACTTCCACAAGCAGTAACCGAGGTATGTTATGCCGGAGCGTCATTCAATCCCCAAAGGGGATGTAACAGTAACAACAAATGTTCGACTTATGAGTGCTCTGTGGAAGGGGAATTTGAGGATGCCAATGGGAATGATTGCACAACTTTCGTACGATGTTCGAAATATAATACCCGTCTAGGGTATGGTGGGTCACTACTATTTCCGGAAATAGTGACTTGTCCGGAAAGTACCAAATTCAATCCGTTCCTACAAAAATGTGACTCGTTTTACAATTGTGACGGAATTGATCCACATGGTGGCATCGATCCATGTGGTACATATAACCTACTCAATCCCTTGATTCCTAACCCATATGTCAGCGACGCTGCATCTTATATAAGTTGCGAATATTATGACAACAACTACGAAAAAAGGCAAATTATTTTGAGAAACGATTGTCCCGTCGACACGTTCTTTTCCCCTAATTTGGGACGATGCTACAACAATTACGATCCGAATGAAACCTGTTCAAAAGATGCCTGCAGCAACGGTCCTGGTAAATACTTCAATTATAAGTCAGACGAATGTGACAGCTACATTGAATGCCGAGATGAAGCCCAACAAGTCGGAATTTACGAGCTGACCTACGAAATACGCTATTGTCCGGAAGGTACACGTTTCAATCCCGATACGCGTAGTTGCAGCAAGAAATACATTTGTCCAGCACCAGTTGAAAATTATTGCTATGAACAGCTTACAACGACCACTCCAGACCCAGCCACGTTGACAACGGCAGCTCCATAGTCAACAAATTTTTATTGATCAAAGACAAAGGAAATTCAATTAGTGTGCAGATAAATGAATCTTAAAGATCATTTTTCGCTTGATTAAATAGATATTTGTTTGGCGAGTTGGATTTTTTGTATTTTCTTACAGAGGTGAACACACCGCTTTTCATAATAATGTGCGATTAATCGTTCTTCTCTACGAAACAAAAAAAAAATCAATTTTTTAAAACACAAACAGTTCGAGGAAGAAAATCTCCATTTTTTCCCCTGTCAAAACAAGATGGTAGAAAATAGACACTTTTTCCGCTGAATTGTCATGAGACCAAGCGTCAATAAAACGTCATTCTGAGTGGAGAAGATAAGGTTAATCACACAGCACAAACGAAAATTCATTTTTAGGTCTTTTTTCTTCTAGAAAAAATACCCTATTATGGCCGGTTTGTCTGTCTGTCTGTCTGTCTGTGTGTCCGTCTGTCTGTTCCACAAATTTGGAAGTTTTGGTAGCTCTCAGTCGGTAGTTGGTATTTTTGGTGGTTGGTAGTTTCGAGCTGGATTAACATTCAAAATTGCAAAGCCACCATGAGCATATCGACACCAGGCAAATAATAATTATTTGTTATCTGATCACCGATAGCTCACAGTTAACATTGCAATTCGAAAATTTGGTAGTTGGTAGTTGGACTACCAAGGCTATAATAGATTAAGATTGGCTCATCTAGTATGTGTATATTACGTAGATGGAAGCACGGGGTTTCAGTGGGTTTCGAACATTTAGTTTTTTCATGTTGCAGATATTGCAGTGTCCAAGATGTGACATATTTGCAAGGTATTGGCCTTTTTCACAAAGTATAATCAGCGTAACCTTCGTAAAAACAATCTTGAATCTGACAAGAGCACGTGTGCCAACGTGTAAAAAACAAAAGTTCGAAACCCACTGCTGAACCGTGGCGATCCGTTTGTCAAACGGACAGTACATAAACAAATTCCATAACCTATTGACTTCCAAACGTAATTTTTGGGGAAGAGATGTTTACTATTCGAGAACTACGCACCGACTGACGAAATTATTCTACATGCTCGCCTATTTATAAATCGAAAATTTGGTAGTTGGTAGCTTTGGTAGTTGGTAGTTCCGAGCTGGATTGACATTCAAAATTGCAAAGCCACAATGAGCATATCGACACCAGGCAAATAATAATTATCTGTTATCTGATAACCGATAGTTCACAGTTTACATTGCAATTCGAAAATGTGGTAGTTTTGGTAGGTCCAATAGTTGGTGGTTGGTAGTTCCAAACAGAAATTAGAAAAAAGACCTCCCAGGCTTTAGCCGGTCTATTCTTGTTTTCGTGCTTTCCACGAGAAAACTCCACGGAGAAAATGGAGTTTTGTTGGAGTAACTCGTATAATTATTCCGCATTGACCGAGTGAACTTTATGTATGAAAATCACTAGTGAATAGATGAGTGCTGTATTTGCACGTCAAACTTGCGGTCATCATACCAGTACCCAAGCATGTCTGGTGTCATTCGAAAGCTAGGACCAGTACCAATTAGGGAAAACAGTTTTTTGATGTTTTTGTTGCTTTTCGGATGCACAGAAACCGTCACAAGTTCGCCTAAATCTAAGAGTAATTATACCTAGAGAGGAAATTTCGAACAAAATTACGTAAAATATGTGGTCCCAACATAAAATACGAAATGTTTATTGGTATGTGTGTTTGCCCTCTTAATTAAGAGGGCAAATTGAAATATCAATAGCGAAAAAACGTCAAAGCATACATGTGTTGGTGTAAAATTATACGAAATGTGTATATTATACAAAATGATGTTGGGACCACATTTCGTCGTACAAATTTCCTCTCTAGGTAGAATTACTCTAAGGCCTAAATAATCAAACTTTTACCCATACTTTCAACTGCTCGTAACTCGTCATGGTTGCGTTCTTTCCCGCATGATCGAGTATTTGCCCCGAAAGTACATTCAATTACCTTTCCAATGACACCCCACACGCCCCTTGTGGCTGTCATGTAGCCGGAGAAATTTCCTGATGAAAAGTGCATGTTTTCGGTTTTTGATCACTTCTCGCTAGCCATCCAAAAATCGAAGAATTTTCAAAATAGTATATTTCAACATACCCCAATACACACAAGATGTGTGTGCACGCGCGGGCGAAGCCCAAGCGAAAACACACATCGAGTGTGTATTGGGGTATTTTGAAAGTTATTTTTCTGTAATAGTGGGAGTGTGTTGGTGCATTCCTTCCCAACCGTTACTTTCCTTCTCGACCGTTTACTTTCCCTACCAACCGATTCATATCATAGCTCACCAATACACTCTCACGTATACAGACCAATACCTATCTGGGTTAGTTGCGTTACAAATTTTGTTATCTGTGAGTCATAAAGTTAATTGTGTTGGCTATGTTTTGCGGTAACAAAGCAGTCTATAAATTTTCTAATACTCAGGATACATAGTGCTTTCATACCAACAAGAATTGGAATTTTTAGCCTGCGAAGTGTGACTGGTGTGATCGCAAAAGTCGGCGGTTAGTTGCGTTACACGTTTGTGACTTTTCGAAATATTTTCACCAAATACAAACTAATTTAAGGAAACTTTTTTTCCCCTGAAAGCTATGGTCAAGACGCGCAGTTTAAGCTCAATATGAGGTTGGTAACCCAACATTTGGGGGAGATATGTTTAAAAAAGTGATATTTTTCGGAGGTCATAAATAGCCAGCAATTTTTGTTTTCACAATTGGTGGTTATTACCCCAAAGAAAATGTTGCTTTGGCTCAAACCCGGTTAAAAAAAGTTGTTACAAAATTTTTCGAGATAACCTCGACGAGTTAAAATTCGAGGATGACTTTTATCACCACTGGAAAGCTGTTTTCACCTACTTTAGTCACCCAACTAACCTGATTGACTCAAAGTTATTTTTCTCGTGAAGTCATATGCTCCAGCTTTCGAATGACACCGATTTTCAGTTTTTATTTGAAAAAATGTAATTTCGGCAACGTTTGGGTCGAAGTGATTTTACCTTACTTCAAAGCAGAATGAACTAAAAATCTTCAAAAAAAATTAATTTCGTGCCATTTGCACGGAAAATCCCAATATGCGTGTGAGATCTATAAGTGGACTTAGCACCCCCATTTTTTGGCATATAGCTGTGTAATGCATATTGCGAAGACTGTAGTTAAAATAGCTGTGTAACCTATATTATAGCTGTGAGACGCGTTTCAAATCTATCTCGAGAAATAAAATTTTTTCCTAAACTTTCATGAATTTTGCGGTCACCCATCCAAGTACTAACCGCGCCCATTGATACTTAACCTGAGAATCCGACCGTCACCTATGCTGCTGTTGTGCTAATTTTGCTTGCGCTTTAACACGTTCTTATTTCGAAGCGTTGTTACCGCAATATAAATTCTGCAGCTATATTATAAGGCACACAGCCTAATTCAAGTCTGTAGTTTTCATATTTAGCATTTTTACTTTGGTGAGTTGTCATTGGAGCATTGTTTCAGGTTCTGAAAGAAAGTAAATTGAGACTGCCTGCGTGAAGAATCGCCAATTCGATTGTTTTCTGTGAAATGCCTAGTTTGACATTTGGGAGCAGTTACTTCGCTTAATTCGTTTCTAATGTATTGAAATTTCTGATATATACTGATATATACTTTCATTCGTCTGTGTTTCCACGGATTTTGACTATTGAAGAGGTATTTCTATAACCTGACAATCAAGCTTTATTAAAATCAGCCAAGCTATTTTACGATTTTTCTTTATCTGTTAACATTGAGTCCGACCAAGCGTCAGTACGAATCACAACTTGCATGGTCCCATACATTTTATGATATGCAGCACACAGCTATATTTTTCAAACGTCAAATATGCGTTACACAGCTATGATATAGAGTACACAGCCACAATATGCAAATCCTAGCTATAACGGGGTAGGGTAATCTCGCACACCACACAAATTCATGGTGTGCGAGATTCACCTCTAAGTGGTGAATCTCGCACAGTCATGACTTTTCGTTACATGTCGTAAAAGGACGCATACTATGATCGCGTGTGCGAGATTCCCCGACACCGCTATAACATGTGTTGTCGATGCATAATGTAGCTCTGTAATCTATAATATAGTTGTGTAACTCACATTGCAGGTAAATAACCAACATTAATAGGATATGCGTCCAGTAGCTATATTTTTATAAGTCTTGCAGCTATATTTTAAGAACTGCAGCCACATTATAAGTTACACAGCCTTTAATGAAATCCACGAATTTTCCGTGTATTGGTGTCAAACTACGCGTCTTATCAATAGCTTTCAGCAAAAAAAAAGTTTAGTGAAATCGGTTCAGGTTTCGTGAAATAAACTAGAATTTTCAAAAATTTGCTGAAAACAAGCATACATTTTTATGGTGGTATCTCCCCGAGATTTTTGGCCACCGACCTAATATGGAGCTTTAACCTACGCGTCTGGTCAACAGCTTTCGAGGAAAAAAAAGTTTGCTGAAAGCGCATTTCAATTGGTGAAAATATTTCGAACAGTCACAAATTACTGTATGATCAACTCAATCAAAATTCGAATAGGTCTCTTCTAAAGTTCATTCAATTCATTTTATTAATCAAGGAACAAGAAGGAAATGAATCCTTATACAAATGACCTTAATGCTTAGTTCCTCTTACCAACAAAGTACTCCGTGTGAGAGACAAAATTGAATTTTTTCAATTTTTTCTTTGTTTATTTGACAGCTTGCTCTCTCACGGAGTACTTTTTGTTGAGTGGAATTGACACTTAAGCATTAGTCACACAAACTGAGAAGCGATGATGGAAAAACCCGACAACAGAAACGTGCATTATGCTTCAGAATATTTTATTTCAAATCAAAAATGCAATCAACAGCGCCTTACCTTCATTTCGACGCTTTTCAAACTGTAAAATGTATTTAGATTACCAAAAACATATCTCCATGTTAGTCCGCTCACATTTGAAGTTGTTTGCGTTCCCTCAGTCGCCAATGCTTTTGCTTCGCTCATCCAAACTCCGTTCAAATTCGACCCGTAACACTTTTTGTACCACCAACCTCCTTTTGCCATGTCAGCAGAACAGTTGTTCGTATGCTCATCGTTGTCACTGTCTTTCGTGGTGAACATGCTTCCGTTGTGCGTTGTTAAGGCGTCTTTTATTTTTCCGTAGTCACTGCTGTATTTGCCCACATACAGTCTGTATTTCTCATCCTCAGAGCCAACCATAAACGTTGAATATCTAGCATTAGCATACTCTCCGGGTCTGTACCCAGTAAATTCGATTAGCAATTCGTAGTCCCCATTTTGCGTTATATGACGAATGTAGTTGAGACCGAGCCAATGTTCACTGAATACACTGCCGAATCCATTTCGGTATTCGACCCATGTCCTGTAGAAATCCTCTAATCCATCGAATCGCGTTTGTATAACAATCCAGCCACCTCCATCAGTTTCCATGTCGCACCACACTTTAAAAGGCCTTGCCGATGATGGTGGTTTTATGGGATAAACGCCACTTTTCACATACCCTTGATTAAACGCATCTTGGCAGTCCTCAAAATAAGTGAAAGGCAACTCTTTTGCGGATGCCAAAGCGTTCTCCTTTTCAGCCTGAAGGGTTTGTAACACGTACAGTTCACAGGAACAATCACTGGCAGCCTCGCAAACGAAAGCTGAACTACAGATGAAAAGTACAACAGAAATCGCAAGCCGATTCATTTTTGGCTACGTCTTTTGCTCGACACTGACATTTTTGTCAGTTCGCTCGTCTTTTATAGGTATCTCTCGTCAATCTTGCCGCCTTTATTGGACAGACGTGATTAAATTATGATTTTGATTAATGACATTTTCAAAGAAAATGGTCGACAATAAACGAACAAAATTACCCCCCCGGTATTGTCGCATCTTTATATCGATAGTCAATCGGTTTTATTGTTTCATTTGACTTGATTTAATTTGCCGGCATGCACTAATCGCATGTTTTATCAAAAATGACAACAAAACATTAAACATCAATATCTTTAAATAGACGATGATGCTCATCAAAGCACTGCTACCAGCATTAACACTCATAAGTCAATCGTCAAAAAGCATAGTGAGGAAAATGTATAGTGTAAGAAGACAGGAAAAATAGGATGATATACGCAGTATTGCTCGCATTCTTGCCAATAACTACTGATCGGCCGAACAGATTTTCTTTAAATGGAAGTACTTTGTTTCGACTCGTCAATACCTTTCATTTGACATGTCGCACACGAATTTTGAGCAAAAACATCGAGATGAATCAGAATATAACAGTGATGGTAGACTACCTAGAGGAATTATGACCCGAAATTCATTGAACAATTATATCACACACACATCACTAACACGAAAACGTCAACTTTGTTTTGTTTTTGACATTAAGAGTGTCTTTTTATTGTCTGTACACGGAGCTGACACACACACACACACACACACTTACATAAATGATTTTTCATTTTAATTTGTCAGTTTGTTCTATTGAGATGGTCCTTGATTACAGTTGTAGGAAAATCTGGTTGGTCGATCAGGAACTATAATTGTGGAGAAAGCAAGCAAAAAAGCGTGTTTTGCTTATTTTTCATCAGTTTTTCAAGCTGGATGCTTTCGCTTAAAAATGGTGGGCCATACATCAAATGAAAGATATTGACGAGACGAAACAAAATATTTAATTTTTAAGACCATCGGGTTTTTGAAATGGTAGTAGCTATTGGCGAGAAAGCAAGCAAAACTGTGTATGTTCCTACCTTTTCCCGCACCTCTCTGTGTCAAATTTCATCAGATTTCCTAAAGTGAAATTTGGTGCCACTTGGAGCTCTTGTTCCAAAGATATGAGGAAATAAAGTTAGGGGTGGGAACTTGGGACGGACAATTTCTAATGAAATTTTCCATGATATTTCCTAAAATCGACGATTTTCTTTTGTTTAAAAATATATCGAAATTTTTACAGATTTTAACATGCGATGGATAGTTAGAAATGTCTCGATGAGTTCCAGAAAATATAAATTTAGTCAATTTTAATTGTGCTGCAGCGCTGCATAAAACGCTACAAAAAAGATAATTTTGAGCGAAAATTTCCTCGACTTTCATCTTAATGAGGTCTAATTCAAAAAATGGCTGTTCTTTGGAAAGGTCTGGACAAGGTCGATGAAATACATAATTTTCAAAACCGACATATTTTCTGTTTTGAGACCTTAATATGCATAAATATGCAGTTCAAAAATACCATTTCTCATCAGACCATGGCGACAGAAAGTCTAGCGAATCATAATTGAAATGTAATTTAAACTCATCACCAGACCAGCCTTCCTTACTCATTGCCAGCCTGTGCTAAAAGCACCATTACCAGAAGTTTAGCAATTATATTTCAACTATGATTCGCTAGACTTTTTCGTGTGCAAATCGGTATAGTGTTCGATAGAGCGTTGCAACGAGTACCACTGTCGCCATGGCCTTATGAGAAATGGTATTTATGTATAGCAGGGCGATCAAAAGTAGTGTGTAAATGGATTTTCATTTATATTTGTGCACAAGTGCGTAAATATTGACATTTCTTAAAAGTGAGGATCCCACTGCTGAACAGACAATCTTGTTGCTAACACGTTAGTAAAATAGCTATTTTGAGCTGCATATTAGTGCAAAATGTCGAAAGACGTATTAAATTTATCTGCCTGTCTTCATGGCACAGATTCGTTGTTGATGTGATGAATGCCTAGCATTCGAGTTAACCACGTATAATGATGACTATCTGTGGTTGACAATTGAACAAATGTAAACATATAGATTGTGGAAATTGTTATCGTCACTACCGCAAAAATCAGCGATGGCACTGCCTTCGAGTTGGTCTTTTGAGATACGAAATCTAAAAGTCAAAATCATTTGTCAGGAAATTAATTTTTCGATCACATTGTCCATGCAAATATTGTTCGATGAAGGGAGAGAAGTGACCGACTTGCCGAGAGCGTCAAGCATCGAGAGTCCTGTGAAGTAGTGCTCAGATCCATAATCTATTGTACTTCGAATCTATAGAAGAATCAAAAAGTCGCATGGGGGCTTATGAAGGTTTGAAAAAACTTTCATAATTTCGCATATGCATGTGCAAACGGTGCAAACCCCTTGCTGGTTTTCCCGCAGCTCTCCGTTCTTATTCTATGCTTTCATTGGTTTGCTGCGCTACTCACAGGTAGAATTGTCCAATTCTTTTTATTCTAACAATTTTTGATCATTATATCTGATGAACAAACTAAAGATTTCTAATTATTAGAGGAGTGGAAATGGTTTTTTCATAACTGTAAAACATATTGAGTCTCGACTCCGCCGTCAACATTTTTTTTATGAAAATATTTTTACCACATTCTTGTCAACTGTATCATTTCAGTGATGAAAGTGCCTAATAAAAAATAATTTTGTTAACAGAGAACTTCTTTAACTTTTAATGCACAAACCTATTTTGAGAATTTGAATTTATTTTTAGTCAAATTACCGTAACAATATTCTTCTCCGCCGACATAACCACTTTTTGATTCACCGAATATTATTTTTATAAATTTACATGGTCCACGAGTTGAAAAAAAAAAATATTAAAAAATTATGTTGGATTGCTCACAGATGATGTGAGATTAATAAAATTATAAAAAAAAAATTCCATATTTTCAAGACGCTACACGGGTTATATTTTTAGATGCAGGAGAGGTAACATGCTTTAATATTCGGAATTTTTTTTTGTGATCGCGATTTTATAGTGTATCACCTCAAGCGAATTTGGGAACATTTAAAGAAACTAATCGGTGGTCGCATATCTGCGTGATTATATCGTGTCAGGAAATGTAAATGTTAAATTATTGCGCAAGGGTCGCAGCCAATTTCTAAACAATCTCCAGACACCCAAGGCTGGAAACTTTGGGAAGGTCAAGCAGACCGCCATTTTATTAGATACGCGGGAACACACCACGTCTGATGATTTTACGTGTACAACAAAAATTCACCACATCATCACGGCGATGACAATCATGCAGACACCTTGACCCGTCGTGTGAACCAAGGCTGTATACTTTGGGGAGGTCACGCAGATGCAGATACGCGGGTTACACACCACGTTTCATACAGAAAATTCACCACGCCATACAAATTCAATTTTGGTGAATTTGTTTGTATGGAAAAGGTGTGTTCCCGCGTATCTAATAAAATGGCGATCTGCGTGACCTCCCCAAAGTATACAGCCTTGGTGTGAACGGCACCGTTTTGATTTGTCGTAAACAAAGAGTAAGAAAGTAAGAAAGTCGAACAAATGTTTTAGGCAGCTCACCACTGACCCGCCACGAGTCGGCAAGGCTAATGATGAATTGAAATTTCATTTCATTTATGATTCGCTAGACTTGTTCGTGTTCAAATTGGTATAGTGTTATCAGATCACTATATGTCGGTGTCACTGTCACATTGAGAAATGATATTCTTCATTACACGTCGGAACGTCGGAAGACGTTCATTGTTTTCTCTCAGATCGAAACGATGGTCCAACGTTCTACTGACAACTGAGGACACGCGACGTAACTAAAAGAAAATATTTTTCTCAACAAAATTGAATTGTCATTTTTGGGTGGCTTTCGTGACTAATTCGCAGCAAATTCATCTTTTGTCTATAATACCTATCCATTTGTCACTGCGGAGAGAACACCTAATAAATCAACAAAGATAGTGCCCCATGGTATATATATAATAAATACAAATTTCTATTTGAAAGGAATTGTCTCCAATTTGTTTCAACTGGTGTTCAACATGACAAGCACTGTAAAATTGACAAAGTGCTGTATGTGCCAGTGCCATTCAACATTATAATACAACCTATATGCCATCTCGTAGCGAAGATCTCACGAAAGTCAAATTACATAATTTTTGCGTTAATTAAATGCAAAATATCTCGCAGTAGTTTTGGCAACGTAATGGGATTTTCATACATTTGACTAAATCTAAAATTATTGCAACAATTTCTCATGTTCGAAGTGAAATTTAAAAATACGAAAAAAATAGAAATGACACTGATTCACTCATGGAAACTATTTTCTTTAAAAATAGTTTTTTTTACGTATCACGAGTTGTTTCTTACGAAAAAACGGAAACGGATTGTTATTCAAAACTTGTAAGCTTTAAGTGGATGCTGAACAAAATGCAAAGGACATTGGCACTTGAGATGCACCGTAGAGGTCGTTTATTAGCTAAATAGCTACATTGTATGGAACCAACGCACTTCAAGCAAAAGTGCTTTGAGTGACATCTGCCAAATAGAGTCGAGGGGTTGCTCACTCTTTTTCCGTAGTGATTACAATGATTAACCAGTGGTTAGTCGGTGATTAACCAATGGTTAATCGGTGATGGTTAATCAGTTATCAACCAGTGGTTAATCAGTGAGTATCCCATACGTATTAAAACTGGAATATCAATCACTGCGCATCATCATTTCGTCTTCGAGTTATTTTAACATTCCTTCTGATAATTTAAAATGGTTATTTTCATACGTAGAGCCTGATATGTTCGTCGGTATCTGTTCTTCAACTGACTTGGGAAAAAACGTAACCGTAATAGTAAGGTGCTCATCCTCGCTCTAATCAACCTATAAAGAGTACGTACACATAAATATTTAATTTTGCTTGAGACAAAATTCACTTTCGTATATTTCGTAGTTCTCGGAGTATGGGTCACACAATACACCTAAAAGTTCACTTGCTGCACTTGACCAATAGAATGTGTGTAATCATCACAAAGCTTAGACACAGAGCTAAGTGACTAAGAAAATTCTATTGCGAAATAGTTGTACTGGTAGGTTACGGCAGTGCCCGAAGTTTACCGAGGTCGAAACATCAAAAAAAAAATCGACGAAGTTGAAAAAGGACCGGTTCGACTATTTTAATTTTTGCATAAAAACAATGCTGGGAGTCCCCTGACAAGTTTCAAGCTGAAAATCCCATGTTCCCGTGATTTCGACTGAAAGTTCTTTCAAGCTCACCGTGATAATCGTGAGACTATCGTTTTGCACTACGAATTGGTCTCCAGCTACATGTGTATGACATGCGGCAATAGACAGTATTTGCAAATGTGCCAATTATTCTTTCCAACATATAAACCATTTAAACTGACAGGACCCTCCCAGTCGATTTAACCTACTGCGCATCAAGTTCAGTGTGTTTTGGAGTAATCTCCAGGGATTCCACGCACTCACTTTTCTCACTTTTTCCAACTAATTTCAACATGTTAAAAAGTGAGCAACTATTTGCTCGATTTCTCACTTTTTTCAACTATTTTCAGTCCATTCACTCACTCTTTTAAAAAACCACCTAAAACGGGTTGGAAACCATATTAGATTTGCGAAATTTCGCTAGCGGAGCTCGAAACTCTTCTATTTTTCTAGTCTTGCACATTAGCATTTAACAATGTAACCTCTAGAGATAGTATAGCAGAAACTTTGCGTCAATTCCAATCTACTTTTTGATCCCCACCACGAGCTTGTACCATTGCTATAATAATTCAAACAGAATGCACGCTTATTATGATTTAGGGATCCGATCAGAGCTTCAAAGCTCAAAGCTGTCAGGTGAATTACAGGTAGCATGCAACTTTCATAAAAATTTTCCCGGTAACCCTCCAGGTTTCAAAGCAGGTATGGATTAAGTCTCAATGAAACAAACATGAAATGAAAACGGAAGACACAAGAACAAGAGGGACAAGAATTTAAGAAAATGTTGAGCTCTAAAAGTGTTAGTTTATTGAAATCCTGATGAAGTCGGATGAAAGGCTGTTTGATTGACCATAAAAATTAGAGCAAGGTTCCTCACCCTCAACTTTCATTAAAATTCTGTAGCTCCGTAATTGTTCTATCAATAGAAATGTTTATTTTCTAAGCATATCGGGTCCATTGTCTCAACAGAAATCGGCCCAAAAATGAATTTCTGATTTTCATTCAATTTTATCGGCCGACTTCTCTTGAACGTTACAAATTTTGCGAAAGCCTTCCCTACTGAGTCACAGGAAATGTAAGATGGAGGTAAAGGGTTTCTCTAGCTCTATCTGTTTCCTTAGCCAGAATCATTAAATTCTCAATGTCTTCCACATCTAAGTTTAAGACAACATGCCGAAACCTGGATTCTTTCTGAATTTACAACCATTTTCTCACAAGGACATTCATGATGATTCGAAAACTGCTGCGACGCAACAAAGTTCTAGTTGAGTTTGACGAATTTTAAGGGCAAGTCTGGTGAGTTTTTTTTTACCTTTTTCCCTAGTAGCGGCATCTTTGCATTTTCATAGCTGAATTTAAGATTCAACATTAGTTCTCCCTTTCTCTAGTGGAACCACCAACAGCTGAATACGTATCAACATAAGACTAACGGCATGCGGCCTAGCACAATAGTTCGATGCTAATGACACCTTTTTTTTAATGGTTGACCATGACTTACTTGTGTTTTACAAAATGTTGTGCCTATTGTGTTTATAGCGAACTTTCGTGCCACTGCACATCTGATTCGGTTATATATGACATCACCTCCGTCCATTTACCTTGATTCAGAGTAAGCTGTCAAAAATTTGGAAAGGGGAGCACTTATTTATGAAAGAATGGGCGTTTGTTTATTTGTTGTTTGAATTTCCGTGTTCACATACTTTGGATCAAATGAAAAGAAAAACATTTTGAAACGCCTCTGTTATAAGAATATCGTGAAGGGATTTCCCCATAGGGCGAGTCTTGCATCAGATCATACTCATCATTTACATCATCTAGCAAACATAGTGGCGCCATCCTTGCTTTCACAGCTGAATACGGACTACAAATAGTGACACTAGATTCCAGAGGCGCTGACTTGTATTTGTGAGTAGTGGTGCCCATGAGACCCTTTTTATTTATTTTGCTGTAAAAGTGCTGGTGCTCAGTATGAATCAACCTTCGAGTAGTGGTGCCAAGGCCTCACTTGTCCTTAGAAGTCGGCGGCCCTGCTAGATGCGTTGGTTTGACTTTTACTGTTTTTCAAAAACTGGGTAGGTTTTGCTTTCAAAATTATCAATTTTCTATTCATTTCGTTTCAGTTCAGTTCGGCCAATACAGTCAGACTTTTGTAAAATTCTCAGTTTAAAATTCAAAGTGAAAAAATGTCATATTCTGGCTATCAAAGAAAATCAGTTCTAAATTATGACTGCCTAGTCGCGATTTTCGAGAATTTAACTGACCAATCTTTAATTAATTATTGTATCGCAACTCGCAACGATATGCATCATAACGCGGCTGTTCGAGAATATTACAGACACAAAATCAGCGCAAATGGCTTAAATATAACTTCCGACGTTGTTCCATTCCTCCTCGACAATCTTATACCGGTTTTCGGAGATGAAATTCGAAGAGGTTGTCACAGGCTACGGTTGTTGATGGGCGATGATAACTATACAACGAGACAAGAATTGAGACATGTTCTGCGACCCTGCTACCGGATCGGATTAACAAACCTTCGAACGATATTTGTGCAAGGTCGATTTGATCAGGTGCCTTATGATCTAATTGACATGGTTGCCTCGTTGAAGACGGTTACAAGAATTACTTTCGATTGCGAACTCTGTAGAAGTGAACAGGAGATATGCGGAGCTGACGAAATGTTTTGGACAAATATATCACATTACATCGATAATTACAACGAAAATGATTTGCACATGTACTTTAACCGTGCTAAATTAATACCAGGATATGAAGAAACGCTTCAAGCTGTAAACTTACAATTTGATAGAGTTCACATGCACTTTTTCTGAAATAAAATTTAGATGACAAAACTAACAAAAGAGGAATCCGTTATACTTTTCAGCAATGTCGAGTGAAAGATCCAAAAACGAATTATGTTTCCTGCTTTCCATAGCACAGATCAAGCATCGAACATTTTTATTGAAAGAAACTTTGAGCAAAATTGAGTCATCAAATTGAACAGATTTGCAGGGTGCCACCAAACGCACTCGTCTGCAAGGTGCCACCAAACGCAATCGACTGTAAGGTGCCACCAAACGCAGTCGTCTGTAAGGTGCTACCAAACGCACTCGTCTGCAAGGTGGCTACCAAACGCACTCGTCTGCAAGGTGCCACCAAACGCACTCGTCTGCAAGGTGCCTCGTCACTGTCGAACTTGTGCACTTTTAGCATAACACTCAATGAACGTCAACAACGGTTTATACTTTCATTGATAACACTTACATTGTCTGTTGCATTCGTTCGGTGAATTTAAGACTTTCGGTTTGCCGCCGGATAGACTATCCATTGGTTCCGTTATAGATTGCCATTCCGTGTGCAGACAATCCAGCATGTATAACGCACATGTTCATGAGGACCATACTGACGGCGACCGCGAAATTGTGGCACAACTTTCCAAATCACCAAAAATAAACATTCTACTTATGGCGACCGTCACTATGCAGAATTTTACGCAATTCAACAACGGTCGCATCGTTCATGTTCTCCTTTAAACTTTCTGGAATGACAGACACGTTTCTGTGCCTTTGATTCTGGTGAATCATCATTTTCATCATTTCTACAGTGGCGACATCTGCTCACTTTTATAGCAACAATAGAACTAGTTCTCAATTTTCTGGTGGCACCATCCTTGCTTTCACAGCTGAATACGGAATAACACACAACTAATGGCACTAGCTGCGTTAGTTTTACCCTTCTCGTTCTTTTTATCAATTTTAAACGTACTTACGAGTGTTTTGATCAGAGCGAGAAAACCGAAGACTAGTTATTATAACTTGCCTTGGGGTACTTGTCAAAGTATTTGCTTCTCTTTCAACGCGGTACGTTGATAGTGAGAGGACAGAAGACCACACCTAAAAAAATCTTGTCCAGCTCAGCTGTAGTCTTTGTACGAATATACTGTACAAATTCGCGACAAGTACATTATGTTAACGTAGCAGTACTATTTACAGCACAGCTGTATAAATTTACAGTTGAGCGAACGTTGATTGCCTGATCCAAAATGAAAAATTGTACAAAAATTGTACTCCGACACTCTAGTCCACTATCTTACTCATGCGCCAACTCAGAACTTGTGTTTGGCAAACATTATGTCAAAGAGATCTTGTGATATCGTACATACGTCTCCATAGTACTGTTTTTCTGAACATTAATGTTCAGTTGAGCAGTATTGTGAAATTGAACTTCAAAAGTTCTCATATTCTTATACTGTTGTGCTGTAATGTAATGTCAAAATATCGAAAATAATTGAAAAAACCCGAAAATTTGATTTACTTCGAAAAATGTGTTTTTTTAATTAGTAGTTTTCATTTTTTGAAACTGATTGTCCGAACTTAGTCCAAACTAGGCATGCGCTCACATTTGGATCACTCACATTTGGCAGCCGTAAAATGAGTCCGAAAAAAATCCTTTTTCGACCTTCTAAGGTCAGCCACTAGCAACCAAAAGTGACTAGAGACTATCTGAGGCCTTTTTTGAGATTTAAGGGCAACCTTTCAAACCATGTATATATCCATCATAGACGAAATGGGTCCTATTTGGATAGGTGGATTTTCAAAAGAATTCCTCACAACAGCTTTTAAAGCCTTTTACCTCTTGATAAAACGGATTGTATTAAGTTGTTGATATTCAAAATAGAATTTATCGTCATTTACAATTATTTTATTGATCAACAAGAAAACAGGACTTTCGTCGGCATAATTTTCGACGTATTTAGTGGGGGACAAAAATCACTGAGCGAGAAGTAACACTAAAATAATTTATTGTGGTCCATAAGACTATAACCTCAATATTACTAAGAAAGAAAATGTCAGTAGTAACATCAGGGAGCCCACTCCTCCTTGATTCCTTAAATCTCCTTGATTTTCAAAAATCCTCCTGAAACCTCCTTAATCTCCTCAAACTCCTTATTTTTAGTTTCACTCTAGTTAAAACGTCTAACATTTTAATTCTGACTGTATATCTATATTCAAAACCGTATCTCACTTACTTCACCAAAAAAAGCTCATGAAACCTAAATAATTAACAAATGATATCGATAGTGCTAAAAGGTACTTGCAAAACCCTATTGCTTCAATTGTTCTTTTCATCGATTGTGTTGATGCTGCTGGTAACTTAAAATCATTTATTGTCAATCAATTGTTAACTTTCGTCTGGTGTGTATCGTGTTTGAGAAAAGTTTGGTTAAGTTAGACAATGCGTATTTATTCCTCAATCATATTAGGTATTACAAACCGGTTTAAACCGAACCGGTTAACCGGGCGATTTTGGGCGTTTAAAAACCGCGGTTTTTTATCAAGAAAACCGCGGTTTTCGGGTTTTCAATGAAGCGTTAGAAATCTCTAGTTTTTGGGAGAATTTAAGCATTTATTTTGTGTATTGGTATCATTTCAGCAACGTTTTGAGCTAATTGCAGATAATTTCGCCAGCCATCAGTCTCTGTAAAAGAAAATTGTTATTCCTACCAATAGCTTTCGTAAACATGAAAAGGCTAACTTAAAATGTGAATAGTATTATAAGATAAATTATCTTAGTTCGTTCTAACAACAAATTTCCGTTTCCGTGCTGATACTCAAAATTTTGTGAAATAGAACTAACTAAAATACGTTAAAATAAGGGGCCTGATAGGTCTGATTATAAGGGGACAACGTGATCAACTCAGAGGTACAGGTTTTGTCGCCTCTGAGTTGATGACGTTTTCCTTTCAGGTCGGTATATTTGGTAAAGGTAAAGGAGATCATTTTAAGAAAATCAAAAATATTCTTAAAGTAAGCCCGAGGAAGACATTTTGAAGATGCTTTAACATTTACTTTTCACCGAGTTGCATCCATTGTGCGTAACAGGGGTAATAAGAGGCGACTATTTTCCGCATTACGATTTTCAATTACATTTTTTTAAAGAAGAAAGCCCAAAAAATAGTCTTTTCATTTTGTTAATTACGAAAAGCGAATGCAATAAATAAAAGAGCACCTTCTAAACGCTAAAAAGTAGTGGAACCAATTAGACTTGTTTAAGAATTTGCTTTAGATTTTGCTGTTCCGAAAAACCGCGGTTAACCGGCTAACCGCGGGTTTTGTGACATAAAAAACCGAAACCGCGGTTTTTCAAAACGGGTTCGGTTTGCAATCCCTATAGGAATGCTGATCCTGAGCGAGGATTTAGCGTCAATAAATTTGTGTTTCTCGAAATTTCAAGGAGCAGCTCTTAGAAGAAACGATTGCGGCTATTCGGATAGAGTTAGAATACTTTGTATTTCTACGATAAAGTGGAAGATTTTCCAATTATTCGAAAATTGTTAGACCTCTGCTCGTCGGCCCGTAAAAGATATTTTTTACATTTAGTTGTAGAAAAAGAGCGAAAGGCGTTATTACCAAATCGAAACAAAACGAGTCAGACAAAAACGAAAAGCATAAGAAAGAGGCCAACATTCAAAGCATCGAAGCTGAAATAGCTGAGGAGACTTTAAAGTTAAAAGTCGCCGACAAGTTAATTGATGATGGTAATAACACTTCGTCAGCTGTAGTTAGCGAACGTAAATTAAATAAGTCATCAGTGGCCAAGGCATTACAGGCATTACAAGTAGCAAGAAGATGAAATCAAAACGAGCCATCAGAACAGTCGGAGCGTTTGCTGCGACTGAGCCCCGCACAAACCCGTATATCTATTGCGTACGTGACCCTAGTGCGTCTGTCACCCTACTTTGACCGTAAGTCTATGCGCCGGTTAAAGTAGTTAAAGTAAAATTATTATGTAATGTGTACATCTTAGAAATTGCGCATAGCGCAATTACGAAGCCCCGTACGACGTTCCTTTCAAATAAAACAAAAATTTCAAATAGCCCTAAAATTTTAATTTATTGAGTATAAATACACATAGGGCCTAGTATCGGCCTCAGTCCGAGGATCCAATTTTTTTTTCAACTACATTCTATTCGGCCTTTGATTACCTTCCAAAAGAAACAAAAAATACGAAAAACGGATGAAATTAGCTCGAGTTATATGTAAAATACACATAGGGCCCTAGTAGCGGCCTTAGTCCGAGGACCCAAATTTAATTTTTTTTTCAACAACATTCTATTCGGTGTTCGATTATCTTTCAAATGAAACAAAAATTACGAAAAACGGATGAAATTTACTCGAGTTGTATGTAAAATACGCATAGGGCCCTAGTAGCGGCCTTAGTCCGAGGACCCAAATTTAATTTTTTTTTCAACAACATTCTATTCGGCCTTTGATTACCTTCCAAATGAAACAAAAATTACGAAAAACGGACACATAGGGCCCTAGTAGCGGCCTTAGTCCGAGGACCCAAATTTAATTTTTTTTTCAACAACATTCTATTCGGTGTTCGATTATCTTTCAAATGAAACAAAAATTACGAAAAACGGATGAAATTTACTCGAGTTGTATGTAAAATACGCATAGGGCCCTAGTAGCGGCCTTAGTCCGAGGACCCAAATTTAATTTTTTTTCAACAACATTCTATTCGGCCTTTGATTACCTTTCAAATGAAACAAAAATTACGAAAAACGGATGAAATTTACTCGAGTTGTATGTAAAATACGCATAGGGCCCTAGTAGCGGCCTTAGTCCGAGGACCCAAATTTAATTTTTTTTCAACAACATTCTATTCGGCCTTTGATTACCTTTCAAATGAAACAAAAATTACGAAAAACGGATGAAATTTGCTCGAGTTATATGTAAAATACACATAGGGCCCTAGTAGCGGCCTTAGTCCGAGGACCCAAATTTAATTTTTTTTCAACAACATTCTATTCGGTGTTCGATTATCTTTCAAATGAAACAAAAATTACGAAAAACGGATGAAATTTGCTCGAGTTATATGTAAAATACACATAGGGCCCTAGTAGCGGCCTTAGTCCGAGGACCCAAATTTAATTTTTTTTCAACAACATTCTATTCGGCCTTTGATTACCTTTCAAATGAAACAAAAATTACGAAAAACGGATGAAATTTGCTCGAGTTATATGTAAAATACACATAGGGCCCTATGTGTATTTTACATATAACTCGAGCAAATTTCATCCGTTTTCCCTAGTAGCGGCCTTAGTCCGAGGACCCAAATTTAATTTTTTTTTCAACAACATTCTATTCGGTGTTCGATTATCTTTCAAATGAAACAAAAATTACGAAAAACGGATGAAATTTACTTGAGTTCTATGTAAAATACACATAGGGCCCTAGTAGCTTTTCACTTCTAAGGCCCTAACTCACGGTCCACTCACCCGATTTTAAAAAACTTTTTTTTCCTGGATTGGTATTGACAATACCTATCATTTGCCGTGTCATTTACATTTCCATCGTTTATTTTGCCATAAATATCACCAAAAGACCTTAAATCACTTAGGTGGCCCTAACTCACGAAGGGCCGACCCGAATATGCCCATCTTCGAACTTAGCCTCACTATTTTGACTATCTTTCAGGGAAAATTTTTTTTTTTGAAATCGGATTTGATTTACTCAAGATATCGACGTGACGGACAGACGGACAGACGGACAGACGGTCCAAACTTTTATTGCGGATTCGTCATCTATAAACATAGGCAAACACTTTGCCCTTACCGTCTGCTTCGAATTCCATCAATTACACACGGCATCGTAATCCTATAAGCCCCTTCGTACTTCGTACGGGGCTAAAAATCAAAAAAAAGACAAAAGTAAGAAACTAGGCTAATTTTTTTTTAAATCTAACTGCGTGAACATAGGGGTACGTTGGGTATCTCATCTAGAGTAAACATTTTTTGGAAAAATCTTCGATAAAATATTTGTGAAAAATTCGGAAAATATTTTCCAAAAATATTCTTTGAGAAACACCAAAAAAACTACTTCATATATCCTTAACATGACTTTGGAAAGTCAAAAAAATTTCGAATTCATCAAATTTAACCCAAAATCTCATATTTAAAAACTCCTGAAATGCTCCTTAAATTATCGAAATATCCTCCTTTATACCTTAAAAAGGAGGGCGAATTTTGAGTGGGCTCCCTGTAACATGAAAAAATATTTAGGTTATGTTTCTCTATAGATGACTGTAGTCGGTGATAGTTATAGTTGATGATAATAGTCGGTTCGTGCTTGGATCATTTTGTTCGGCGAAACTGTTGCTTGGAAAAAATCTATAATTTGTTTACGAAAATAGTTATTTATGTAGAACTCGGTGCGTTAATAAAACTTCAGTTACACATAATGCGTCTTCGTTACATAAAATCTGGTTTCTACATTTATCGTACTTTAATAGAAATTTTGCCGAAACTGAAAATAGTTAGTATTAAATTTGATTTGATTTCATCAAAGATTCCATTGTATAAGGAATATAAAATACTTTAAATTGATATCCGGAAGGATAAAAGATGCGAGTATAGGCATCAGAAAATCTGCTATTACCGTCGCTTTTACCATCGATTATACTAAAAAAAATCATGAGCTTTCATATTCCATTTCATTTATTTTATTCACCGCTGAATTTATGAATTACGAAAAAATCTAGAATTGTCTTGAAATTTCATGCAGTTTTTAGTCTTGATATTATGGAAGTTTCCACGACCTACATTCAATTTGAATTATTCAAACTGTCATTCGGTCAGCTACCACGAGTTACATTCAAACTGTCATTCGTTCAGCTTTATTGTACATTTTACATCTCAATAGTACTTTGGGTCTGTCAAAAATCATGTACTGATCTGCTGTACAAATTCGCGACAAGTACATTTGGTAACTTAACAGTGCAGTAGTACATCTTAGCTGTACATAGAACTGACATTCCGTTCAACATTCAACATTTACGAAGAATATACAGATATGCTGAAAACTAATGTTCAGCTGTGTTGCAAAAAGAACTGCACAGTTACCATACGCAAATATTTTGTTCATGCTTCGGGCCAAAAATGAGGGTCATTTTTGATTTTTTCTTGAGTTTTCGGCCCTTTGCATGAAAACTCACATGTGCACCTGCTTTGGACGATTGATTTTAGGCACTTTCCGCGAAATCGCCTAAAATCAATCGTGCAAATCAGGTACACAAATGACTATTTTATAGGTGTTTTCTGTCACTTTCGGCCCTTGGGCTTACATTTTTCACCTTTTGTCGTAACTCTTTCGGCCCCATCAATCGATAAGTAAATAACTATAATTCACTCCATAAGTCCGCCAAAAATTTAAAAGTGAATATCGTTCGCCAGGCTAGTTTTTATTTTTGTCAATTTCAATATCAAAGTACAAAGAATCTTGTTCCATGTATGTAACTAAATAGTTTTCTGCTTCCAGCATTTATTTTTAAAGTATGTCTGTATGCTCGTTGAAGCGACTTACATTATGGGCTGGACAGGACTCTGCGTCTGAAATGCCACCTAGACAAGTATTGTTATCCCATTCTTTTTTGTTGCGATCAGATCTGCTAGAGCAACATTTCGCTGCTTGACACCATGAGCATTTAAGCCTCTAATGGAAGTAATGATATTATTTGAATTTGTTCAGACGAACTGCATTTCTCTTTTCATTTACGTGTGACATATTTTCGGTTGGTTGAACGCATGCTTCGCAATTTGTGTGTTGTAAACAAGTTGGTCGCGGCGAATTATAGATCAGCGTTTCGTTTTGAATGTATTCCCAATCAAACTTAACGACATCATATTCGTCAGCGCGTAAGAAAGAAATATCTAAAACAAAGTGACAGTTCAAGTGAGAAAACGTCTATTTTCTCCTCACATCGCAATTTTGTCATGGCAAGAGGAGAACTTAAGATAAACCTTTTTTCATTATGTCCGGTGTGATTAATTTTACTTTCTCCATTGAGAAAGACCGTGAGAAAATGATGTCATTTTGACGTTTTGTTTGATGAAAGTCCGGGCGAGAAAATAGACATTTTATTCCCTATTATTTTGAAAGGGGAGAAAGTAGACATTTCTTTTTCGGACTGTCACTTCTGTTTCGAAAAATTGTGTAACATGTCCCGTAGGGCTGCGCGCTGTAAATTGTAACTGCTGATGTAACCAATAAATACTTACTTAAAGGTTTCATTTTTTTATAGAAGGAATAACCATCAGATAGACCCACTTTGAGTACACTACTTAAGTTCTCATTTAATGGCACTGGTATGACACGGTATGCAAATGTTATATGGCCTGATTCGTGAATAGTCACACCAAATGTGAAAAGTCGCAATATTTTATTCGCTTTCTCCTGCAGCGGAATCTTTTCCCATACGACCGTAAATGCAGTTCCTACACAACGAGCATAAAAGATTATTCTGAACAAGAGTGGAGCAATTCAAACTGACCATTGTCAGAATACTTCACGGTTGTGACATTTGATAAACTGGCGTTGAAGTTCATCATTAATGGTGCAATGTACTGCATTCTTGTTAACGATGAGCGAGCTCTACCTCCGGTAAACAGGAAACCCCCAGATGCAATTATTATATTATGCAAGGGATCGCCATAATATGGAAAGGCAAATGTCAGCGGTACCTCCTGTGAAAGTTTGTCGTTATTTTAGATGCCACATACTTCGAAAGCTGTCAACTGTCTTTTCGACAACGGTAGAGTTTGTATATCCGAGTCGACGGCGAAGTAAACAACTACACTTGTCGAAAAACAGTTATCGAAGCAAGATGCTCAAAGACTCATAAGCGAGTTTACGAGGATCTCAAAGTCGTTTCAAAATCTAATGTATTCCGTTTTATTGCGTTCCCCCTTCCGAAAGTTGATTATCACAAAGAAATACATGTAAAACGAATGTTTCGCAGGGTGCAAACTGATGGCATTTAATGGTCAACTTTCGCAGGGGTGAGGCAATAAAATAAACTTACGATAGCTCTGCGGACTGATGTTGAAAGTAATTGGCTGACTGTGAAATTTTTGCCATCTGACCAGTACTCATCCGATAACGTTTTGTTGACCATTATTTCGCTATTGTAATATATGGACTCAAACGTTTTCGTTGGTGTTGTTTGTGTCGAGGTTTGTGTGTTGGTGGTTTTATTGTTGATCTCGATATTGTTCCCCTGTTCATCATTCTCGGATGTTTCATGGCGATGTGATGAGCCTAAATTGTCTAGTACCCAAAATAAGTTTGGCTTCGTCAGATTCATATGTCATTACACTCAAGTGTCGATAGGACAAATTATCGCAATTCACGCCGTAAGTGCTGACAATTGAAAAAAGAACGTGAAAAGGTCCTTCTAACGCAGCTTTAAATCGTCCCAATGAAAGCGTTGAAATCATAGAAATGGTAACAGTTAGCGCTGCGCCGTCTGTTATCATTTCTCTGATTGAAATATATTTTTTCGTTAATTTTTCGGTCAATCGTTCACTTAAAATTCAAATTCTGAAGCGCACTCACGGCGTGAATTGAACATGCAATTTCGTTTGACTCAGGCACAGGTTTCACATTACCAGAAAACTCAGTGGATGTGGAAAATGGTGCAAAAAAAATCAAATTTATCACAATCGACTGCAATAGCACAAACCGTATGCGAGCCATCGTTCCCACTGAATGCTTGTATTCTCTTCGCTTTGCTTCAGTATACCAGAATGCAATTGTTGTCGCTGTTGACGTTGTAATGTGTTAATTTCACCCCAATTGAACTCTTTTATCAATTTTAACTTGCCTTGTTGTACTTGTCAAAATATCTTCTTCTCTTTCATCATCACATTCTATAGAACATTGTAAATCAAGTATCGGAGGTCGAAGGTAATATTTGTATATGACGTGAGGAGACGTGATGATGAAGAAATGTTTGCCAATTTTAAAAACTTCCAGTCTTCCTGGCTACATTCATAAAAATATCCGCCGACCAAAATACGACGAAATTACTCGAGTTTATTTTTGTGAAAATGCAATCGGTAGATATGACAAACGGAATCTGATTAATCTCATAAACAAAATGTTTTCGAATGCAAGCAAGAAGTATGGTATTTGTCAAGCCATGATTTCATTAAAATTCGTACTCGGTTGAAAATCGTATCTTTAATTCATCTAGAGATTAATGAATGCGACAGAAAATTAATGTTCAACAGTGACTTGACCCAAATGGAAATTTATTTCGGAAAAAGTCATTGAACGTGGCGAAATGTTGAAGAATCAATTACAGTCAGTATGGGTACAAGCGATATCTGGAACACGAAATTGAAACCATTTCTTATGTGACAGAGAACTTGTCGTCGCAACATGTTTGTTTGATAAAGTGAATATAAAATTGTCTTTACATGCCAGCGCGCGATAAAGTGCACTTTACATCACTGTTTCTGACTGTGAGAAAGTGCTTACCGGACCTTAGCCTGTAATAGTATATCTCATGATACCCAACACACACAAGATATGTACGTGGCACGCGTGGAGCCCAAGCGAAAGTACACATCGAGTGTGTATTGTGGTACAGGTTTTTTCCTAGGCCGTTCAAAATGTCAATCGTCATCCACAGAGAAGCCAACACAACCTCAATTTGAAGTTTTAACGAACAAATTTGTTTAAGTTGCGGTTTTGTTTGCTTCTGTGGATGACGGTCGGTTGTTTTCGGCCTGTCAAAATTCGTTTTTACCGTACGATGGAAGAAACCTATCATGAACGATATTTTACTGTAATAGCTGAGAGTGTATTGGTGCATGCCCTGCGAAAAGTACTCCCCCGTGCATAGAGATGGGAAAGTCACACCAATACACTCTTAGCATACACAGTAATAGTATGTTGCGTCACTGTTTGTAAATATTTGTTTAGGCAAGTGTGAGGTTTGCGGAAAGAGCCGAAGGCGAGTGTAGTAATCACACGTGCCTAAACAAGCATTTACAAGCAATGACTTAACACATTTTACATGTTTGTGGACAGTAAGTGCATTTTCCCATAAAACGTACCTCGTAGGTCCGTAACGTACTATTGCAGATTTTACTAATAGTCCGAATCATACTAGACTTGAGGATGCATGCTTTTACTAGTATAATGAACGAATTAAGCACTTAAACTATTCACGCCGTAAGTGCGCTTCAGAATTTGAATTTTGTGTGAAGTAATTCCGTTTGCAGCTGATCTGCCATGTTAAAAGCCAAAACACTGTTTGCATACTGTGTGTGTGCTTTAGATAGCTTTCGAAAGCTTTTATCTTTTTTGGATTTCATTGGAAAAGTGAAAGATTTCACTGGAATACAAAAAAAAAGCTTAATGCGATGCGGTGATTTGGCTTACGACTGCAGTGATAACGCAAGCAAAGTTAAACGGCTTCTGAAGATGTGTGATTCATTGATCAAATCTCAAGAAATCCGAACGGGAAACGGGGAAACTTTTGAGATGCGGGAAATGTACAAAAATTAAAAGTCGAAACAGTAAAACGTTGATTCTTGTGAATGAAGTGTGATTTTACTCCGGCAATTTTGTTTTGAACATATCCAATTCACACGCTAATCTCACATTGCACTCACAAATTTTCGAAACGCATTCGCCGGTGGTGGTGACTTTGCTTCACTGATATGACGCTGTACGAATTGTCCGAAGAGCAATATTCGTTACTTGTCTTGTAGCTGCCCTGAGGAACTACAAAATTGTTTGTCGGCAAAATTGGCTGCATAAATTGAAAGTGTCCAGACGACGGCATTCCAGAAAAGAATAGAAACATTTTCTATTTGAACGTGTGATCGTCGCTACTGTAACAATTATACCATGTCTGATACGTTCCATCTTTCGACCGACGTTCTTCTTTGCGGAATACAACGTAAACAAAATCGAATATCTCCGATGCGGCTTGTAATTCAGCAAACGTACCGTACTGAAATCGTTCTGTCATATAATTGCGATAAGCTTTGCTTGTCAAGGCCTCGGTGTAGTTTTCCTTTCCAAGAATCGGAAGTTGGCGTTCCAAATTAAACTGAATCGTATCGACAAATCGATTCCAGTTCGATGAATGCGATATATAGTTGACGATTATGTGTCGCAATTCGGTCACACTTGTCATCGGTTCGTACATTTCGCCATTGTGCTTCAGAAATTGCAAAATTGACATGAACAAGCAATCACCGTTCCCATCATTTTCCAAAATTTGCAACGCTACAAAATTTGTCCTAGTGCCCTCAAAACGTACATGAAAGAATTTCGAGTGTGACGACGACGTCGACATTGAAAAAAAAAAATTAGAAAATTAGAAACTTCGTGTCACATATTGATCAATGCCTCCTAACTCCAATTTTTTTGTCAAAAAAAATGAAGGAAATAATGCGCGAATGAAATACTAACTTAATAAGTTTGACACGGCCTTCCATTGTTCCAACAAAAGCGTTGTTTGCGGTGAGAGCGAAGCAAGTACCGCAATTTCGCTAGAGTTGATATTTCCTATTTCTTCCAGAGGTGAACCTAACCATTGAACCCAACGTTTTCCATGCGTGCATGTTGTGTTTTTAGTGCAAAACACAACCTGCAAGCTTGTAAAATGATTTTCCTGCCCTGGGCATAAATTACGGAATTTTTCTTGTAAATTAGGCCCTCAGCATGAAAAGTTTACGTATCTGTTGTGGACGGTATATTTTAGGCAATTTCGCGAGTTGTAGCCCGAACGAAGTGATACAAATACGTAAATAACTAATGTTCCACTCGGTAAAAAATAACTATTACATGTGTGTACATCTGGCGAATCATAAACAAAATGAAAATACAATTTTAGATCGTTCTTTTCATTACTAAATGCTAATGCTAACAAAGACGATTTAACACAACAACATATGTGTGAAATATGTCTATCTTGTGTCGTTATGGTTCAGATGAGCGATGTCTTGATTCATCATGTCAGGAGCGATAGCGGAGGACTTGACGCAGTCTAACTTCCAAAAAAAGAACGAAGAAATTTTTTTGAGACGCGGCAACTATATATAGCCGAACATTTCAGTTTCTACCCTTTGGTTTATATCACCACAAAACATATTCTATCATATTCTCGCTTCAAATACGAGCAAAACGACTATCTATCTATCTATCTATCTATCTATCTATCTATCTATCTATCTA
This sequence comes from Bradysia coprophila, assembly GCF_014529535.1. Lineage (NCBI taxonomy): Eukaryota > Metazoa > Arthropoda > Insecta > Diptera > Sciaridae > Bradysia > Bradysia coprophila. The sequence continues at coordinate 5,482,917 of NW_023503941.1, read as the reverse complement.
TCTATCTATCCTCCATGAAATTTTGCAGGAGTCTCAGGGTGGGCATAAAAATGAAAATGTGATACGCCATTACCCCAGGAAAAACCAGAATTTTGTTTTATTGGCCTCGAAGTGGTTTCTGAGTGTGGTTTTCGAGGGTCGGGAACGCGTTTTCGGCTGTAGCTGAGCTGTATTGAAACCTACAGAGGCGTGCGACCCATCAAATGAAAGGTATTCGTAACACGATTCGAAATTAAAAAAATCGGGGCAGATTCGTTTGAGCTAGAGTGATTAGAGTGACCAAATTTTGAGCTACTCGAGCGTAGGATGAAAGGACTAATATTTTTTTGGGTTATGAGAGATAGAGAATTACTTTCTTCGGCAAAGTCTCAGAGTTTTACGAGTAGAACAAAGGGGCATATGTGAAAAATGTCAAAAATTGGAAATTAATGGGTCAATTGGGGTTTTGGAGATATTTCTTGAATGGTGGCAGATAGAGAGTTACTTTCTTCGGCAAAGTCTCAGAGTTTTACGAGTAGAACAGAGGGGCATATGTGAAAAATGTCGAAAGTTGGAAATGGGTGGGTCACTTGGGGTTTTGGAGATATTTCTTGAATGGTGTCAGATAGAGAATTACTTTCTTCGTCAAATTATCGATTTTCGACAAATTTTCGAATTTCGTCAAATTTTGGAATTTCGTCAAATCGATTTTCGTCAAATTTTCGAATTTCGTCAAATTTTCGAATTTCGTCAAATCGAATTTCGTCAAATTTTCGATTTTCGTCAAATTTTCTAATTTCGTCAAATTTTCGATTTTCGTCAAATTGTCGATTTTCGACAAATTGTCGATTTTCGTCAAATTTTCGATTTTCGTCAAATTTTCGATTTTCGTCAAATTTTCGATTTTCGTCAAATTTTCGAATTTCGTCACATTTTCGAATTTCCTCAAATTTTCAAATTTCGCCAAATTTCCGAATTTCTGTTATAAACTGTTATAAAAAGCAGTGTTCTAAAACTTCTAAAACGACTGATATCTCAATAAAAATCTCTTCGAGAAAAGTGTGACGCAGTCTTTGAAGTACAATTTCTAAAATGAATGATATCGCTAGAGTTGACGCTTTCAGCTTCGTTACGCAAAAATTAAATTTTACACCCAATTTTAGTTCAAACAAGCTGGCTTAGGTTTTCTCATCATCTGCCAAATAATTTTTACCAAAAAAAATTTGACTGGAAACAACCAAAATTTTACCAAAAAAATCTGCGTCGCAAAGTGGCAAATGTTCAGCAACAGACCAGCAATTTATCTGCCACATGCGACGCAGATTTTTTTGGTAAAATTTTGGTTGTTTCCAGTCAAATTTTTTTTGGTTTTTTGAACTAAAATTGGGTGTAAAATTTAATTTTTGCGTAACGAAGCTGAAAGCGTCAACTCTAGCGATATCATTCATTTTAGAAATTGTACTTCAAAGACTGCGTCACACTTTTCTCGAAGAGATTTTTATTGGGATCAATATTTTTATATTTAACAGAAATGATAGACACCAAGCCTCCACCGACCAAACATACATCGTAAGGACCGAAACCGTAAAAGTTTCACCAGACACAAAGATTTTGCGTCTCAGTCGAGGGGTGACGCACTTCCATTTAATCCATTAAATCCATTTAATCCATTTAATCAAAAAAAAAAATTTAGTTTTACCGAAATAATTAGGCTACCGACCTGAAAAATTTGTAAAGTAATTGCGAAAAATAGATTTGCACGATCCCCAGCTCGTTTAAGTACTCGTGAGGTATAGGAAAAAATTTTTTGTGAAAAATGGTATTAAATTTATTTAATCCATTTAATCCACTTTACACCAAAAACTCCTAAAAGTGGATTTTTTCGCTTTTTAACATTGTAGTATGAGTTGTAGTACGTGGCTCGATCAAAATCAACAATTTTTAAGACTTTTACAGTATTTGGTAAAATGAACTTTTTTCCTATATAATCCATTTAATCCAATTTTTATTCCATTTAATCCATTAAATCCATTTAATCCATTTAATCTAGAAGTGAGTTACCCCTCGGTCTCAGTGTTGGAATTTAAAGGCGAGTGGGATGTCTGAACTCTTTTAAATGACTAGGAACAGACAACAAGTGCACACTCAGAAACTTGAATCGGAAATTGCAGAAATCGTTTTTATTTCGATTTCGTAACACGTATATCAACGTAAAAGTCAACACTGATAAGTGGTATGGTTCAAAAATTTTTTTGTTGAACTTTCTTCGTATCTACACAAAATTCTATTATGTCGGTATGCGTCGCAGTGTATTATACTAGCAAAGAGCAATAAAGTTCATGCAATGTAATAGCAAATTTATGATTATAGAACAATGCTACGATACAATGTGTTTACAAAGATCGACAACCAGATAGATTACATTATCGAACCTTTTATTGGTGAGACGATAAATAAGTCTGTTCTGTAAGTTGATGGCGAATTTCAGTATTGACAGTACGAGACAATTGCAAAATCTTGAAATTTAATTCGACGAAATACTTAGTCATCAAGATGCCTAATTGACGCTGTAAGTGCGCTTTAGAATTTAAATTTTAAGTGGACGAGCTACCGAAAAAATGAACGCTTCCTTAAGGTGGCCTCACACTCATCCGTTTTCATTCCGTTTTGTCTGACTGTGAGGTCACCTTTATTACGTGTATGGTGTGATTTAACGCTGCACGACCTTCTCACGTTGCTTCGTTAAACCATTTGGGACTGAGTGTACACTAGTGAGTGGTAAAATACGAAAACAAAAAACTAGACCAGCGCTAGAGATCGAAGCGAGTCTTGGAAAGTAAAGAAAGTTCTAGCAAGTTAAAGAATTGATTCTATAGAGAAAACACAATTCGACGGGCACGAGGTAAGCACATAAGTGTGTCACCGGAAACATCTAACGAACAGTAACAGGATTTCTCAAATAATTGTCAACTTCTTTCGTCGATGTTAACAAGAAGGAAGAGTCTCTATCAATTTTGCTTCAGCACCCCAAATAACTCATAAACGAAAAAAAAAACCTAAAACAGTATCTCACCGTGTAAGGAAGTCGTATCTCGAACGGTGTTTCTTTTGCTTCAAGCTTCTTGTCGTCACACATAAGAAATCACCATTGGCCGTTGGAAGCGCCACAATTATTTTCAGTACTCGATTCTTTGCGCTCTAATTTCTGGTGAGTGCTAAAAACTTCACTTTGGTAAATATCCTTGATTATTATCCCGGTCGATATCGCCCAGAAGACGACAATATGCACTTCTGAACGATATTGTCGCTCGCTCAGAGATGATATTATCGATCGAAATTGCAATCATTATCGCCCAGAAAGAGATGATATCATCTTCTGGGTTATATTATCGCCAAGGGTGTCCGATAATATCGCTCTGGCCGAATAGTACTACTAATATTTAGTTATAAGTTTTTGTGAAAGGAAAATTGACTCTAGCTGAACTCAAAAATGATAATTTCGCCCATCAGAAGATGATAATATCGTCCAGAATATTGTGTGTAATAATATCGCCCATCGGGTGATATTATCGCGTTTTGGATGATAATTATCGCTTTATCGATCTAATATCACCTCTGAACGATAATATTGCCCAGAACTGCATATTTTTGTCTTCTGCGCGATATTATCGCGTTCTGGACGATAATCACACGGTAGAAATGTCACCTATCATAGTAGTGAAGTTAGCTCACAAAAAACAGAGCGATGGCGACACAAGTAATTTTATGACAAAATGTAGTAGATTTATACAAACACGTCTATTCAAACTGCAAGATCTCATTAAGTGTCCATTCCACTCAACAAAAAGTACTCCGTGAGAGAGCCGTGAGAGAGCGAACTGTCAAGTAAACAAAGAAAAAATTGAAAAAGTTGAATTTTGTCTCTCACACGGAGTACTTTGTTGGTAAGAGGAAACTAAGTATTAGGAGGTTCCTTCAATGACCATTTTTTCCAGATAGATCATAACGGAGAGGCGGGATGTCTTCTGTTATCAACTCTCTGATTTTTCTTCGGAAACTAAAATTGTACTAAAACTTTGCTCGGAAATCACAGCAGAACGTACTAAAATGTTTGAGATAGCTGCCCCTAAAATCGCTGAAAGATTCGACTTGATTTGAAAGTGATCTGTGATCTCCTCGTTGAAAATTGAATGAGATCCCAAGCCTCTATCTCCAGTTTCAGCGTCGTTGCTATGTAAATAATCTGGTTCCGTTGGGCGTAGATAACCAACCATTAAATTATGAATAACATTTTAGCGAGAACCATTTCTAGAATAAGAATCAGTCACTACACACACGCGCCGTGTGACGAATCAGTATTATTTAGTGACAAATACTTACTGCCGAAACATTCGTACTGCATGTGTGTTCGGGGAAATCCATTGTTTTCCATAATACAAATTCACTTGCAGAACAGAAACAACCTTGATTTTAGCAATTAAGAAATTACATTCTTCGTAATCATTTTTCAATTGGCAATAGATAACGCTAAGGAACTAATCGACAGCAAAATACAACACTCGTAGACACACGGCTATACAATGGAGAAGTTCAAGTACCGCCATAAAAGCGCGAGTATAAAGAGTAGTGACGAATTATGAAAACTACTTGCTGTATAGTGTCCCAACGGTAAATGCATATAAGTAACCCAAAACATCGTATAAGCTTCAGCGCATTTGTTTTAATGTGAATTTCTAGTCGACAGTTTAATGTTCTTTATTAATGAAGTTACGGTGCTTTTGATTGAATCGCGATGAATACGAACAATCGTACTGGTAAGTCTAGATCTAGTGTTCGCGGAGATATTGTGTCTCGTCCGTAAAAATTAATAAACATTCATGTGAGCAAGGTGTGGAAAATATTGTCGGTTTGAATTAGTGGTTATAGTGACTGTTGTCGTCAGTGTAAAAACCAAATTTTAGTAAAATACCAGAAACATGTTATTTGCCCGTCTACTATGTCCTACTATGTCGCTCAACAAAAATGTGCTAAGAAGATCTCAAAATGTTTGAATTTTACGAAAGTTCCCGTTTCGAGCTTAATTCACTGATAGAAGCTATGCGCGGGCATCTTCTTTACTTAGGGCCGTAACCAGACCTCCAAATGGAATGGGGCGCAAGCCCCAAACATATGGTGTGCGAAAAAATCATTTCCAGTTTTAGTTTTTTTTACAATGAGCAGTACATCCGCGCCTACTACGATTTCTACGTTTGGGTGATGGGTACGCTCTACCTACAGACTTTTTTGTGAATCTTTGTAAACGTCACAAAATACGCGAGCGCAGCGAGCGATATTCTTGTTAAAATTTGTTGTTCGGCTCATTACATTTGTTATTAGAGAAAATCTGATGGCTGCTCTGCGCCGCTTTTAAGTAAAACAATACCACTCAGGTCAGCTAAACACTTCGCTTAGGATTTTCAGTTTCTGTGATTCCCTTGACTGAAAGTCAGGGTCCTTCAGCAAAAAATAGTGAAATAGCTCCCCCAGTAGAGGATCAAACATCGAAATCAAATTAAAGTTTTAGAAATCAAATCAAATGTGATTATCACGTTTCCGAACATGATCTTTACATTTACAAGCAGTGACGTAACACATTTTACATGTTTATGGACGGTAAGTGCATTTTCCCTGTCACAAGCAGTGACGTAAAGTGCACTTTACGATGCATTAGCATGTAAAATAAATTATACCGCGAATAACGATTCTCTTGGACCTTGATTTGCGGTAAGATTTGTATAAGGTTTTTGAATACCTCCATCGGTCTCTATTGAACTTCATATGAAATACCACAAATCACGAATCTTTTGTTAGAATGTGTAGAATTCAATTCTAAAGGTTAAGTTTGACCTAGCATCCTTCTTGAATTGTTGCAATTTACAATTTCTCTGACGAGAATTCGTTGTGATAAGATTATTGCCAACCAAATATCAGAGTTTTCATCAAAACACTTTTCCATTTCCGCTGTGAAAATATCAGTCAAATTTTGGTGTGTCGATCGATCCCGTGCATTAGTTGTTGCCGGACCAATCCGATCAGCGATAATAAGTTCGCTAAATTTCGGTGGTAAATCATTTAAACTGTGTACTAATGTTACATCAATAGCTTCAGCAGAAGTCATATTTTGATATTCTGTTGTTGTTTCTGAATTCACTACACAGAAATCTAACGTAGACATAAAATTCATCAACCTCATCCTCACTCTCATCTTCACTATACGTCATTATCATTGTTATGTGGAAGATTTTTGCAGCTGATATTTCTGAGGAGTGATCAAATTTTAGGAACTAACCGCACCTTTCCATGAATACAAAATAGAGTCCAAAAAACCTGATGGATGCTCACATAATCCTTGAGTTCTAGCGTTGGGAGCACTTGGGAGTACTTAGATGACCTTCAAGAATGGTCATATTGTGGGAAAACATTCAACGGCACCTCGCCCTTGTAATTTATTCGGTTAAAGTGATAAATAGCATTCAAAAAGTTCAGTAAATTTCTCATTTTATTTAGCAAAAATGTCTGTGGGAAAAGATGGTGCTTCCTAGCGATATATCACACGTTCCACTAAACTAATACTTGCAAGCTATTTCGCCTAGATCTGAAAGTACCTTTCCAACGCGAGCCTTAACGTCAAATTTGATTTAGAAATTCAGTTCAAAATTAGCGGTTTTTCCGGTAAACTTTTCAGAGAACCTAGGATAACTCAGTGAATTTTCCATTTTCCAAGAAAAAGTTGTTCAACCGGTTATAGGTATTGAGCCTACCTTTGAGATTCTGGCCCAACAATCGAAAAATATTCAGTTGTGACGGAGATAGTTCACTTTTAAGTTTTTCACTAAAACCGGTTTTTACCGTTATTTACGGGTTCAAAACACCCAAGAAACAAATTTGGTTCGGAAAGTTCTGAACTGAGCAGAACGATTTTTTCGACATAAGAACCCAGACTAATACCCCAGTTATATGCACAAAACACTCGATGGTAGTTTTTCAAACAAAAAATTCACCTACCGTGACGATTGTCGTCGCCGTGATGATGTGGTCAATTTTTTATAAGTAAAATCCAAGGCTATATAGGCTTGTTCCAAATAACTGTAAACCCGAACTTTGACAATACGAACGCCGACGATTTCATCCACAGAGATGAACATAACCTAAACGTCAACCAATTTCTTTGAAATTTTTTCGTTAAAATTTTCGTCAACCTGAAAGTTGAGGTTAAGTTGCCTTCTGTGGATGAAATTTGACATTTCAAAATGACCTTGGAACAAACCTATACTTTGGGGAGTGGTGTGTTATCAGAAGTGGTGTGTTTCTCCTTAATTCTACAGCATTGGTGGGTACAGCCACTCATTATCATTTTGTGCGTGAGTATGAAGAAACATGTCGTTTCTTCACACTCATTATCAATCAAAGTATATAAACACTGAAGGTAATTCACCTGATTCACCTGCATTACCTTCAGTGTTTATATACTTTGCTCACTTTGCAGAATGTATAGATTGTCCCCAAGGCTGTAAACTTTGAGGAGGTCACACAGGTCGAAAACTCACCACTTCTGATGACTTTATATTTATAAAAAAAAAACTTTCGGTCGCAAAATTCACCATGATGTGAATCATCACGGGAAAAGTACTTTCCTGAAAAAAGATGGAAATGTTACTGTTGATTCATCTTACGTCGAAAACACACTGTCAATTTTGAATGGCTGAAACCGACGATTTGCATCTTCTGTAGCAAATCCGATGTTCACCACAGCCTAAACAATGACAAACGTATCGTCTTTTGCCGGTTTCGGCAATTTAAAATTGACAGTGTCTGGTTTGCGTTCTTGATTCTTAATTACAGACGCGGATTAGCGACCGCTATTGGGGAGCTAATTTATTTCTCGTTTATCAGCGTTGTTGTGTTCATTTTCGGAGCCCCAATAAACCGATTAAAATTATTTTTATGAGCGACCGTCTAGCGTATATTACACAAGAAATTTTAATTAAAATTATCAACGACTGCGATTCTTGTAACTGATAAGCAAGAAAGCACGTCGAACACATCCACACACACACACACAAGCTTATCGTTTATCTAGACTACATTAATTATTGAAATGTAAAATGTTTGAATTGCAATCCAAACAGCATCTTACAATATGTTTTCTATGGCGCACGGACAGTTGCTAGGGTGTGCTATCAATATTTTTCAAACTACCGACACAAGACTAAACGTGAAAACACACGAACAGTTTTGAGCATAGAGTTAAACTCGAGAGATTTCAAGGTGGCGCTGTCATTATTTCAACATGTCTGGTTTCCCATATATTTTTGTGGTTTCCTTTGATCGACAGCGCCACCATGCCACCTCTCGAGTATAACTCTATGGTTGTGAGTGACTGAGATCGACAACTACGCTGCGTTTTCCAGTGTAATCCGATATTCACCACAGGTAAAACAATGGAAAACTCAGCGTGATTGTCGATCCAATCGACATAAAAACTATTCGTGTGTTTCCTGCCCAGACTTGTTTGATATTTTGCATGAGATCGTACGGAATTAACGGCAATTTTCCGTCTTTTCAGCACAACATGCCAATTTCCCCCTGAGCCCCCTGAGCGAGACTCAAGCCAAAGAGCATCTGGTCACCTACGGTTACAATGAAATCGAAACGGGCAAGAAAACGCCATGGTACAAAGTGCTGTACACGGCGCTTGTACACCCTTTCAACATCCTGTTGGCAATACTAGCCACAGCATCAGGAATCATTGAAGATTTTGACACAATGGCAATCATGTTGGTGATGGTCACCCTGTCGTCAGTGATCCGATTCCATCAGGAATGGAAATCGTTGCGAGCGGCTCAAAGTCTTTTGTCGATGGTGTCGAAGAAAGTAAAAGTAATGCGTTGTCGGGACGGTACGGGTAGTGTTGAAGAAATGGAAATTGACACTGCATTGCTTGTGCCCAGTGATTGGGTGAAATTAGAGCCGGGAAATCTAATACCGGCAGATCTGATCATTCATTCGTCGAAAGACTTGTACATATCGCAGGCATCGTTGACGGGAGAAGCTATTCCCGTGGAAAAGTACACTGTCTCAAGAGAAGCGATTGACCGAAGCAGTAGTGACGAATCGAAACCCCACACTGAGATTCTAATCGACAGAAGTCCTGAACAATTGGTGCATCAGCGACGGAAGAAAACACGTAGAACAGGCTTCAAGGACATGGTGAAAAATATCTTCGGAATACAGACCGGTCTGGAAAGCAGCGACATAGATCGACTGGAAATGAAAGCCGACCTAGATCGACCCGATATGTGTTACATGGGCACATCGGTTATTTCCGGTGTGGCAACAGCGATTGTTTATGCTACCGGACCGCGCACATATTTCGGAATGATGGCTGATGATATTGCAACGCGTCGACCTCAGAATGCCTTCCAGCTTGGTGTTCGTCGGATCTCTTGGATCTTCTTTCTAACGATGGCCTGTCTTGTTCCACCCGTTTTCCTATTACAAGGTTTACTTCACAGTGGCTGGACCGACGCGTTACTGTTTTCACTGTCAGTGGCAGTGGGATTGACGCCCGAAATGTTGCCAATGATTGTGAACACAACGCTAGCTAAAGGAGCGTATCAGCTGGCTAAACGGAAATGCATCGTTAAGAGCTTGGACGCTGTGGTTAATCTCGGTGGAATGGATGTGCTGTGTACGGACAAAACAGGAACGTTGACGAAAAGTGTGGTCACACTCACAAAGCACGTGAACCCGTTGGGAATGGAATCAGATCTTCCGTTGCACATGGCGTATTTGAATTCATATTTCCAGGCTGTCAACAGCAGTCCCATGGACACGGCTGTGCTACTGTTCTACGACTCATTTTATTTCCAAAAATCTGTCGTTAGTTTGTCGGTGGATATCCCGGCCGATGAGAATGTTACCGGCCGATTCGAAAAGATTGACGAAATTCCGTTCGACTTTGAGCGCAGAAAGACTTCGGTCATTTTGAAAGAGAAGGGAGATGACAGCAAAAACATTTTAATTTGTAAAGGAGCCGTCGATGAGATGTTAAGCTGCTGTACGCGAATCTCTACCGACAATTTGAACGAAGACTTCTTCATTCCTAATGACTATGCCATTACCGATTTAACGTCAGACCTCCACAATCGATTGAAAGAATTTGCAGAGGATCAAAGCCGAGAAGGACTTCGGATACTTGCCGTGGCTTACAAGAAATTCGACAAATTTCCGGGAAGCTTCGATGTATCCTGTGAAAACGATCTAACGTTTGTGGGATTTTTGGCTTTCCTCGATCCTCCGAAGGAATCGGCTGCACAGGCAATCAGAGACTTGATGATCAACAATGTCAACGTGAAAGTGTTGACCGGCGATTCTTCGGTTGTTTGCCAGAAGATTTGCGAAGAAATTCGACTGCCCGTTCAGCAAGTGGTAACATCCAGCGACCTTGACGGGCTCAATGATGCCGAATTATCCGATCTGGCGGAACGCAGCACAATATTTTCGAAACTGACTCCGATGCAAAAGGCCGACATTGTTCGTGCACTTCGACGAAACGGACACATCGTCGGTTTTCTCGGTGATGGCATCAACGATTCCACAGCACTCGTTGAGGCTGACGTTGGAATTTCAGTTGATAGCGGGACAGACATTGCGAAAGAATCGGCCGACATTATACTTCTGGAGAAAGATCTGGGTGTTGTGGTCGACGGAGTGATTTTTGGCCGTTCAACCTATGGCAACACTCTCAAGTACATTGTGATGGCCGTTTCATCGAACTTTGGTAACGTTTTCTCCATGCTAGTCGCCTCCAGTTGGCTGCCATTCCTTCCGATGCTTCCGATCCATGTGGTCGTCCAGAATCTACTGTACGACATTTCGCAAATATCCATCCCATGGGACCACATGGATCCGGAATTTCTGATCGTTCCCCATCGCTGGTCAATGAAATCGGTTCTACGGTTCATGGTGTGGATCGGTCCCTGGTCATCCGTCTTCGACATCACCACATTTCTGTACATGTACTACTACTTCGGTATACAGACACCGGACAATGATGTAACGCTCTTCCAAACCACATGGTTTACTGTTGGACTGTTGACGCAAACACTGATCGTCCATATGATCAGAACGCCGAAGATTCCGTTTATTCAATCCACTGCCTCATTGCCGGTTATACTGATGACGGTTATAATCATGACCATTGGTATAGTCATTCCGTTCATACCGCTGTTCCGGAATTGGCTGCAAATGGTGGTATTGGAATCGATGGTGTATCCGTATGTTGCAGGAGCTTTGCTGTCCTACGCAATTGCAGCTCAGCTGGCAAAAGTTATTTATAAGCGACTTTTCAACGAATGGTTCTAACGACGTATAAGGTCCGTGTGTTTTGTATTCCCTTAGACTAAATAAAATTTTTGCTTTTAACAATGGAAAAGTCTTGTCTAACCTTCTTGTCCATCAGAGCTGAACTAAACTACGCAACACAGGTCTTTGATTCGTGATAGTTTCAACACCAGTACCAGTCTGATTCTTTGAGTTACAGTATGATCGACAGAGCTGCTGAAAGGAGTTGAAAAGACTTAATCTCAATCTTTTTGGTTTTTCTCAAGTCTTTGACATTTTTTCGATAGAAACCTTTTGGAAATTTTAGAGGACCCCAATTTCTATGGAAAACCGTCTAGTCCGCTTTTCTTCTGATTTTTGCGGTGTCTTTAATATACGTTTTTCTAATTATGCCCGATGCTGCAATAATTTCACTCCGTGTGACATCATCTTTACATATTGTTGAATCTTCAACATCGCTAGCTTTTAACTTGTGGTTTTTGGGGTTTCTGGGCTCAGAAATAAACTATTACCGAGTAGAAACTACCGTTCGAGATCGAACCATATTACTGCTGATGATGGTCGACGTTCCATCGCAGAAAGTAGGGAAATTGACATCGTGGGAAGATCGAGTAAAGTAGTCAAACACAATCGAATACTGTTGATGGCAACAAGCACTCGAGATTTGTGCACGAATCGCTTCGTTCGTACAGTTTCTCTGGCTCTGGTTGCTATCCACAACAAAATCATAACTTTACGAGTACCACAAAAAAAGACACTTGAACGGATTGGAAGACTATGGATGTCCAAAGACGAACTGAAGAGTCAACGTGGACTTATACAGCTTTTCTAAGCGGAGAGAACTGATAATCTTAATTTTTGAGAGTTCCAACCAGTCCAACCAGCAACGCATGCAAGAAGAAGAAGAAGAAGAAGAAGAAATGAGAGAAAGCGTACTGAATTTCCTCATGGAAGAAGCATTTTACGAGTAGAAAAGAATGGATTGCTGGAAACTTGAATTGGACACGTTATCTGTTCACCAACATTCCTCCAATCCGCATATATTCGGATATGTACAAAATCCTATTAGATTCGAAAATTTAACTTTTTTTAAGCCGTAAAAAGTTACGGTGGATTCGGATGAAAGTGGTGACAACCACGTTTCTTCAGGACATCTACGTTTCCTAACATTTTGTAAAAGGAGTATTGCTTTTACAAAAAGTGGAAATGTGAAGAAACTGCGAAAAGAATGGACAACTTCGTGAAGAAACGGCGAATTCCTAAAAAACGACGACTAGTCGCCGTTTGTTTAAGAAAGTTTTCAACACTCATGTCGTCGAATATTCAGGACAATCTGAAGCAGAATAGAAACTTGTTTTAGCGATATTGATTGTAACTTGAATCCAAGAAAGCTTCTAGTTGAAAAATCATCGATTTTCGATGAATATTTTACGTATTGGTTCGATGCAAATCTGCAATCATTTGAAAATAGTTCAATGGAGAGCGCAATCAAAAGATACTGATGAATGACTTGAGGTAAACGTGAAATTTTAATTCGAAAGCCAAAGTAACAGGATTGAATAGTCTGTTATGATCAGAGCGAGAAAACCGAAGACTAGTTATTAAAACTTGGCTTGGGGTACTTGTCAAAGTATTTGCTTCTCTTTTAACGTGGTACATATGTTGAGAGCGAGAGGACCGAAGACCAGTTTATTATAACTTGGGGTACTTGTCAAAATATCTCTTTCTCTTTCATCATAACCAGTCTATAGCATTGTCGTGAAACGAATGGACAAATGTCAAATCAAAGCATTATTGTAATAAGATCCATGTAGTGTGTTAATTACGAAGGAAAAATGCTTGTAATTTCATTCTTCGATGCCATTACACGAATAATTTTAATAAAAGTAGTCCAGGTGCTTGTGTCAATCCGATCGCTTCACGTTGTTAGAGACTTTTAGCATATATGAACGAGAGACATATACGACATGTTCATTTTTTCATATATGCTTTCAGTTAGCGCATTGGATTGGAAACGAAAATCTGTGCAAGAATTCCGGTGCTTCGAAAATCGACTTTTTCGCGAGCGGACCTGTTTTTTTATGGGATATTATATTCTACCGATAAATTAATTCAAAACTACCGATAAAAAATAATAAATGACCGATAAACTCGCTACCGATAAAAAATAATAAATTACCGATAGCGAAATTCCCAAGTTCCGATAAAAATATTCAAAACTACCGATAACTTTTTACCGATAAAAAGTACTAAAGTACCGATAAACTGGTCGTTTTATCGATCATTTATCATTTTCTATCGGTAGTTTATTACTTTCCATCGGTAATTCATAATTTTCTGTCGGTAGTTTAATACTTTCTATCGATCATTAATTATTTTTTATCGGTAGTTCATTATTTTGTATCGGTAGTTCATCATTTTCTATCGGTAACTTTAATTTTTTCTATCGGCAGTTTATAATACTTAATGTTAATGGTCAATTGTTGTTATCGATTGGTCAAACATAAATTTTTAGTGCTCAAGATTTTTTAGACAATACGAAAAATATAAAAAACAAAATAGAAAAAAATAACGGAAGTAATAATAGAGAAATGAAAACATAACAAAAACCAATTTATAAATGTCGTGAGGCTCCCCGTCCAGGCCCGAACTGGCCATACTGGGCGTTAGGGCGATTCCCGAAGGCCCTTTTGCCTCAGTTGGGCGAAGTCCCGGGAGGGCTTCTTTAAATTTCAACCATTTAGTGTTCAAACAAATGCAGCCCATTTTAGCGAACATATTGGAAATCCTACTGATTGGAAATCGAAAAAAAATTAACAGAAAGGCCTGAGTAGAAAAATTTTGATAGGAAATCGAAAAAAATTAACAGAAAGGACTCAGTTGGAAAATTTTGATTGGAAATCGAAAAAAACTAACAGAAAGCCCCTCAGTAGAAAAATTTCCATTGGAAATCGAAAAAAATTAACAGAAAGGCCATCAGTAAAAAAATTTCCATTCGAAATCGAAAAAATTAACAGAAAGGCCCTGAGTGGAAACATTTCGATTGGAAATCAAAAAAAATTAACAGAAAGGCCTCAATTGGAAAATTCTGATTTGAAATCGGGAAAAAATTAACAGAAAGGCCCTGAGTGGAAACATTTCGATTAGAAATCGAAAAAATTAAAGAAAGGCCTCAGTAGAAGAAATTTGATTCTAAATCGAAGAAAAATTAACAGAAAGCTCGACAGAAAGGCCCCAGTTAAAAATTTCCATTTGAAATCGAAGAAAAATCAACAGAAAGGCCCCAGTGATGAACTACCGACAGAAAACAATGAACTACCGATAGAAAATAATGAACTACCGATAGAAAATGGAATTTGACCGATGAATAGTCGTAAAATTATTAATTTATCGGTATTTTATCACTTTTTATCGGTAAAAAGTTATCGGTAGTTTTGAATATTTTTATCGGTACTTGTGAATTTGTCTATCGATAATTTATTATTTTCTATCGGTACCGTATTTATCGGTCATTTATTATTTTTTATCGGTAGTTTTGAATTAATTTATCGGTCGTTTATTAGTATCCTTTTTTATGACACAAGTGCCTCCGACTTTAACATTTAACGATAATGCCAGTTTCTACAGAATTTCCCCAAAACATTTTTGTCTAGAGGACTAGCGTCACTAGAGTCTTACATTTTGCATAAATAAAAGAGAAATTTCGCGATTTTCTTTACGGTTTATTAACACAAAGATGGAAAAACCGCAAAACTGCAATAAAATTACCGAGATCGTTTCCCATTTTCATCATTTCTTCTTCGTTTTTCTACTATCACCAGACGTCGCCGGCTTCGCTTTCCTAGACAAACTCATATCCTTCAGTTTCTGTTCCATTCGATCTCTAGCCTTTTTCAACTCGGCCTCCTGTCGAATCGTTTTCAACGGTGTCGGATGCAGAAACTGTTCGCGCTCCTGTCGCTTCACGGCATCACCGCAACCGTGAACTTCTGGCAGTCCGTGCTTGAAACAGAACCTCTGCTTGCACAGTGCACAGTCTTGGAACATCAGTGCCGTTTTGGCTTTACACCGAGTGTAATCACAGGTTGAATCGAGCTGCTTGACGGCAGCTAAAACTGAACGAATACGAACGAAATATTGAGAACCGTAAACTGAAAGGGCGACAATCATGATCCGCTTACCATCGTCCAATTTCTCTTGGACAACATTGCTAGGTATTTGTTCGAGCATTTCCAAGGTGTGATTGGTGTTCAATATCAGCTTGTCCGGACCGTGTTCATTGGGAATGGATTCGAACAGTTGATTTGTGGATGGATCATTGTTTGGGTTTGAGTCGAGTTGTGTTGGGGGCTGTGTGGGTTGTTTTGCTTGTGTTGGTTTCTTTTTCTTCTTTTTTGTCCCGGTAGAATTTACGTTAGCTAACGACGAATTGGAGAAATTTTGATTGTTGGCTAAGCAAACATTGCGTCAAAAGACATTCACTTACACATGATTGATTGAATGATCAAAATTGGGCACAGCAAACTTCCTCCGCTATTTATTCGACATTCGCTATGTTTTGACAGAATATTGTTGTTGTCGTGCACATAACCCACGGGGGATACAGTCCATTGTTGTGGTTTCGTTCATTTAGTTTTAAATTTCTAAGCAGTATGAAGTAAGCTGCGTTTTTCGAACTGTCATTTATCTGCGCTCGTTTTGTTTTGAAAATACATAATTTTGAATGGCAACCGTGTTTTATAATAGTTTGCCTACTTGCATGATTTAACTTTTTAATTCACAAAAATATACTCAAAATATGGTGTTTCAGTGCTGTGTACGTGGATGTAAAACTGTTTCAAAGAATGGTTTACATAGCTTTCCATCCAACAAATCTATGGCAGAGAAATGGATTACAGCCATAAAAAGTGATAATTTAAAGGATTTGTTGAATGAAAATAAACTGGCCCGTTCTTATCATAAAGTCTGTAAAAAACATTTCGATGAAAGCGATTTTGCACCGAATGGGAAAGATAAAAGCGTGCTTGTGCCCAACTCAGTACCGAGTCGTTTTTTACCGTTACCGGATGAAATTGTTGTAAGTTGACAAACATCAGTAAATTGATTTGAGCCAAATTTATTTATTTTTTTAAATCTTTCAATTTTAAGCATTGTTCAAACGCCGAATCATCGAATCAACCAGCAACACCTTTGCCCAAAAGAACAGTTGTTAGTAAACAAATTGCAGTGAAAAGTTTCGTGTCTAACTTTTTAAAAACTTTTAATTTAAGAACTCGGCCGAAACATTAAAACCATCTAAACCAAAACAACCAGCCAAGCGTTTGACCGATGGAGTAAGTAAACAAATTGAAGTGAAATGCTTCGTGTCTAACTTTTAAAAAACTTTTAATTTAAGAACACTGCAAATTCCGATTCACTAAAATCATCCAGTCCAATGCCACCAGTGAAACATCATCAACAACGACATCGCCAAATAACTGATTCGATATCTTTACCAAACGTAAACATTTCTTTAACACCGTTTTGAAAACGTTCTCATTTTTAACACACATTTTAGTCAAAGATCGACAAGGAGGAATCTGAAGATGAATGGATTAATGTGGATTCCATGAACGACCGTGAAGTGTCGAGTACCAATGAGCTATGGCGGGACTATGGCGAAAGGTCCTATCAGCAGTGGAGAATCACGGTTTGTCTATTTGTTGGCTGCTGCAGCATCAACTGTGTCGTCATGTCTTGTGCTGTCTTTTTTAAATACATGTTTTTGTTCTTTATGTTTGCGTTGTGCGTCTAAATTAATTGCATGAATTCTACAAAATTCAAAATAAGTAAAGCTCAAAGATCTACAATGGGTGCATTCTGTTCGTTGTCTTAATAACATGAGTTCTGTGTTTCGCTTTTTTTATTGGGAGCTGATGTACATGGTAGGATTTTTATTACAGGAGAGCAGACTGCTTCGTCAGATCAAAGAATTGAAGAAGAGAGTGTCGTCCTTGCAGTTCAAGCTCAAGGAAAACAAAGTCAACGATAAGAAAGTCATCGGCTACTTAAGCACCGCCTTGAACGAAATGCAGTTGGAATTCATCAAAATGCAAATAACCAACCGGGGTAGACCGAAGCACGGCAGGCGATATACTGCAAAACAAAAAAGCATGTGCCTCGCCATATATAAACAAGGACCGAAACTCTACAGATTTTTGGGATCCGGGTTCGTCTTACCAACTAAAAAAACTTTGGGACGGCACAGTGCAAATATGATATTCACAACCGGAGTCGATTTCAAAGTGCTCAAAGCTGTGAAAAATGTGGTAGATGAATGGCCAGAAGCAGACAAGTACTGTACGATAATGTGGGATGAAGTGTCTTTACAAGAGCACTTAGACTACTGCTCTACTCAAGACATCATCGAGGGTTTTGTTCAACTGACCAATTCAAGAATACCTAAATTTGCAACACACGCTCTGACTTTCATGGTCAGAGGCATCAAAATACAATTTAAACAGTCGGTGGGTTACTTCTACACAAACGGTCTGTTTGCGTTTGAATTAGTTGAACTAATTAAACTCATGATCGGGGCCACGATTAACATAGGTAAGAGCATTGTCGTGTGAAAGTGATAAGACAACTAAAGTCCTTCTTTTAATTATAAAGGTCTGAACCCATTACTGTCTGTGTGCGATCAAGTCGGCACGAACGCGAACGCAGTTAATTTGTTGTCCAATCCTAACCGTCCACCAAGAAATGATGGGCGGTTGTTGGTGTATACGGTAAACGGTCGTCGAATAATTCACTGCTACGATCCGTCTCACTTGATAAAAACAATGAGAAACAACCTCGAGACTAAGGATCTGGTTCATTATGTAGAACAGCGCTGGTGCAAGAACGATACAGAATCTGTCGGCTCTAAACAGATTGCTTCGTGGGATCATATTTATAAAATGTATCGAAAGGATTCGGAGACCCAAACCAGCATGCGGAAACTAGTGAAATTGACTGACGAGCACTTAGCACCAGTGAAATTAAAAATGAAAGTGTCGTTAGCAACGCAAATTTTCAGCAACGCGTGCGGCTCCGTTATGCTCGATTTTATTGAAGAAAATAAGTTGCCACAGGATTTTGCTGGTACAGCACAGCTGTTGTTTCTTATGAATGACATATTCGACAGCATGAATGGTTCCGAAAAGCAAGAAGGTGATACGTTGAAAAGTGCTGTGAAAATGAATTCCATACATTTTTCATTCTGGAATCATGCACTAACAGTCTTGCCAAAAATGTATTTTATTGACAAGACGGATGGAAAAGTCAATAACAGATCATCGGTTTTGAAGAAACTCGAATCCACTCTCAGAGGCTATGTGGAATTTTCAACATCCTGCTTACAATTGGATGTTCCTCAAGTTTCAATAAGGTATTTTTGTATTTGATCTTATCGTAATTTGGTATTTTATTGACGGTTGATTTGAGTTTTTTTTACCCTAAATTACATTTAAATCGCCGATCTATTGTGCATAAATCCGAGGCAAGCTAAGGGAAATAAAATCTTTGCAGAGATACGAGCCAGGACGGACTTGAAAATTTTTTCGGATGTGTGAAGACATGTAATCAGGCGAACAAACCTACACCGCGAGAATATCGCACAAACTACGCAACCATGGTTATTAACAACATCACCGGTACGAATTCATTACATTCGAATTGTGAGCAAGACCAATCCGTTTCGATACTGCAAAATATTCATGACTTCGTTGTCAGCTGCAACAAAGAACCGTCAGCTGTTGCAAGCAATGTCGACGAAATTATTGCGTTTGACCCAATCGAGAATTATTCATCTGATCATGAATATTGCGACAATGACATGGAGGAAATGATTGTTTTTGAGCCGCGACATAACGATAACATAACTTTGGTTGAAAGCAAAGTTGCATCACACATGGCGAACTTTGACGATCTGATAGTGTTCGATCCTCAGCCCGAAAATGAGCTCGAAAGTTACTTCGAGATCGGATCCTTATCTCGAATTTCTGGTTCGATTTACCGAAAACTGATAAAGCCCATTCACTGCCAGAATTGTAAAAATGTCTTGCCAATGATAGAGACCAGTTTCATTGAGAATTGCACCAAAGTGTTTCGTCGCTTAAACTGTGCAATTCCGCATATCTGCTTCGAGACATCACTAAAAAAGAAACTGATCACAAACGTTGAGTCAATCGCAACAGATACTATGGGTTGTCCAGACCACGATTTGGAAATGACGCTAAAAATGAAGGAGTTATGTGTGTACGAGGCTATTACATCGTTTTGCTATGACATTAACCGGTATTTGTCAGGTAAGATCAATGTTTTGCCGATGGGTCATAATCACATCCAGGAACTCGCAATAATACACAAACGAAAGACAAAAAAAATTGGGAAATATTCAGATATTTTTAACTCGTGATTGTAAACAGATTATTTAAATTCCATAATCGGATACAAACTTTTGAAATGGAATAAAATCGAATTTTTTAACAAAAAGGAGTTTGTGTTGTTTCTGAAGTCTAGCTCGAGATTCCAGCCTAACCCTTGCAAAAAAAAGCTACAGAAAGTGCCACTCTATTTGTTGCCACTCTCTTACTTTAATCTTTTGGGTCAATCACAACAGATACTATGAATTGACCAGACTTTACTAGTAAAAAAAAAAAAACAATAATAAAATATATCGGCTCAACAATGATTTCTAGATATTTTTAATTCGCAATTGTAAACAGATTTATAAATTCCCCAGTTCACATTTGCTTGAAAAACTGTAAATGACGATTCGAATGACATCTGGTTTTTATAACAAGTTAAAGTTGCATTGAACGTGAACTGCTAGACTCCACAGATTTTCGAAATTCTATGTTTCGTCTGATTCAATAGCACGATTCTATTTGCTCTCATTATTAAAAGAAAAACGTTTGAACAAATTTCAGCATCGTAGTTCTACATTTTCAAACAATTTATCGCTGCAGAAACACAGGTTGAAAGAGTTTCTCATTAAAAGTAAGATCGATCTTTACTTCGCTATTTCAGTATATAATTAATCCGATGCTACCAATAATGCACATATTTATTTCATACGAACACTGAATCTCCGAAAAACATAAATATTATTCTGAGCATCATCACAACAACATTCAAAATTTTCAAAAAAAAAAATATTTTGGTGACATAATGTCAGTAGAATAATATAGGCAATCAGCTAACTTCATTGTGAATAGAATGGTATGAATAGCGTTCGGTTTTTCAACAAAGGACTGTCATGTGGACCAAACTTTTAATATGAAATTCACCACGCGGGTCTGTTCAATTCCTTTGAAATGACTGCTTGAAACAGTTTTCAGCGGGAATTTCAAATGTCGCAGCATCGTCTAAATCGTCTAATGAATGTACAAACCAGGTATGGTCTGTTCATACAAACCGGAGGACTTAGCGATTTCATATAAACAAACTCACCTCCCATGAGAGGTTTGTTTATATGAAATCGCTATACGCTATCAAATTTTTTTAGATTTTTCAAATTTTTCAAAAATTTTTAAATTTTTCAAATTTTTTAAATTTTTTCAATCTACTAATTCTTCCAAAAGAACTGATATCAGTCAAAAACACTCAAAAGAGTAAAAGTGACGCAAGTCCCTGTGCATACTTCCAAAACAACTGATATCGCTGGAGGTGACGCATTCTGCGCTTGTACGCAAAAACTATAACAGCAAAAATTTGACCAAAGAAATTCTAGAAACAAAATTTTACCAAAAAAATTTTGCGTCATAAGTGGCAGATGTTGAGGAAAGTACTTTTAAGAAATTTTTTAAAATAGGCAAGAATATGCTGTTACAGTTTTTGCGTACAAGCGCAGAATGCGTCACCTCCAGCGATATCAGTTGTTTTGGAAGTATGCACAGGGACTTGCGTCACTTTTACTCTTTTGAGTGTTTTTGACTGATTTAATTATCTTAAAAATGTTGAATTTGGTGTTTTTAGCCCCGTACGAAGTACTGGGGGCTTATAAGATTAATATGCCGTTTGTAACACGTCGAATTGGAAGCAGACAGTAAGGGCAAAGCATTTGGTTATGTTCATAGATGACGAATCCGCAATAAAAAAAATGTCCGTCCGTCCGTCTGTCCGTGACCCCTCTAGCTTGAGTAAATTACAACCATTTTTCAAAATTCTTTCTTTCCCCGATTGGTATCGACAAAAGTAAGGTCAAGTTCGAAAATGGGCATGGTAGGGTCGGCCCTTCCAGAGCTAGGGCCCTATAGGTGTTTTTCAGTCTTTCGACGATATCTACCGAATCGCAATAGCTGCTTGTGATATATCAAATGAAAGGTATTGACGAGTAGAACAAAGTTGCTGAACATTGTTTTTGGGTAAGATGCAACGTGGGCTTGTTGGGAGGGCTCAAAGGTCGTTACTCGGCCCTAAGTGTTTTTTGCACATAAATCGAGTAAATCTCATCCGATTTTGCTAGTTTTTGTTTCATTTGAGAGATAATTGAATGCCGAATAGAATGATGGCGAAAAAAGTTTAAAATTTGGGCCCTTGGACTAAGGCCGCTACTCGGCCCTAAGTGTTTTTTGCACATAAATCGAGTAAATCTCATCCGATTTTGCTAGATTTTGTTTCATTTGAGAGATAATTGAATGCCGAATAGAATGATGGCAAAAAAAGTTTTAAATTTGAGTCCTTGGACTAAGGCCGCTACTCGGCCCTAAGTGTTTTTTGCACATAAATCGAGTAAATCTCATCCGATTTTGCTAGATTTAGTTTTTTATGGAAGGTAATTGAATACCGAAAAGAACGTGGCGAAAAAAGTTTAAAATTTGGGCCCTTGGACTAAGGCCGCTACTCGGCCCTAAGTGTTTTTTGCACATAAATCGAGTAAATCTCATCCGATTTTGCTAATTTTTGTTTTATTTGAGAGGTAATTGAATACCCAATGGAAAGTTGGCAAAAAATTTTGGGTTTCTAAAATAATGTCGTAAATTGTTGGTTTTATTTGAGAGGTACTTCGTACGGGCTTTCGTAATTGCGCTATGTGCAATTTTAAAAATGAACACTTTCAGTAAATTTGACCATGCCCAACTTGACTTGCATTTTGGTAACAGACGCATTGGAGGGTTGTAGACGTATTGGGGTTCCGGGCTTATTAGGGCTACGGACGTATTATGGTTGCGGACGAAATAGGATTACGGGTTGTACGGGGCTAAGTCGCAGCAAACACTCCGACTGTTCTGATGCCTTGTTTGTATGTAAATTGTTAATCTTTGAAAATTCATATCTCGGCTTCCTGACAACTGATTTTGATGTGTGATAGTGATTCGGATTCGTACGGATGCCCAATAAACATAATTTGAGGGATACCCCTTGCAGGGGGAAGTCAAAAACTTACTGTATATGCTCCTTAGTCCTCCGGAAAATTTTTACTTACGTGGGGACATGATGTGCCTGAGGAGTTTGAACGATGAATCTATGAAAATCTGAAAAAGACCATTCGTGTCTTTGCCTCACTCAGAACAAAAGGCCCATCGGGAATCGCCCGAAGTACCATATGGCGAGTTCAGCATTGATGGTACACCACGAGCTGAGTCTATTAAATGGAACATGAAGTCTTTTGAAGATGTTTAGTACATTGAAAAAAGAATAAACTTGCACAGTTAATAGAATACAAACTCGCCGGTTATTTTAGATAACCTTTTCACTCCTACTAATCACTCGCACACCGAATTAATCTATCCACCAGTTTGCCCTCAGACATCATCGTAACAGCACGGATAGGAAGTATTTCTTTTCTGTTTTTTTGAACTCATATTTGACCACGTCAGAATATTACAAAAAAAGTTTATTTTACGGGAGACCGAACTGAGATGTGTCATTTTCAAAAATTATAATTTAACGGAAGCCTGAATAGAATAGCATGATTCGGAGTAAAACAAAAATCGAACTCACTTCCATAATGCAGTACGAAGTAAATATGTTGATGATTTTGCTTGCCGCATTCCATCTTCAAGCCCAAGCATTGAGTAAGTGAAGTCTGTTATTTCGCTTGATTTATTTGTTTAGTGCGTAAGTTATCGATTTCCGTTTCGCAGTTCATTCGCCGCCCAACTTTATCAAACAGCCACCGAATGACGAATTATTTTTTCAAGTGGCACTTGAACCGCACAGAATGGACAAACCATTTTTGATTGAGTGTGAAGCTACAGGGGAACCAGAACCAACGTAAATGCACTTTGCATAACATTAGAAAAAATAAATAATGAAAATTCTTGCATTCAATTGCTCAGATATCGTTGGACCAAAAATGGAGAAAGTTTCGATTGGTACGCACATGATGATCGAATATTGCAACAACCACGACGTGGCACAATTGCGATAACTCGACCACTTGACGAAGACTCGGGCCAATATCAATGTTTTGCTGAAAATGAGCACGGGATCGCTACATCGAATTCAGTGCTAGTCCGCAAATCTGAACTGAACGATTTTGCGGATACGTTGCCAAAATCTGTTACAGCCATTGAAGGAGAACCATTGACATTGCAATGTTCACCACCAGCTGGTACACCCAAACCAGAAGTAAAGTGGGTACTTATACATGATGACGGCGGCATCAGGAGTATCAACAATTCACGTATGACTGTCGATCCTGAGGGAAATTTACATTTTTCAACTGTGACACGTTCCGATGCAACTGGTAACAATTTTTATGCTTGTTCGATAACGTCAGCGTCTCGAAATCAATACAAGTTAGGGCATCGAGTATCGGTAATGGTTGAAGAAAGAGATGAAATCTCATCATATCGATACCCACCAACATTCCAATACGCTACAAGAAAAAACGCAGCTGCACTCAAGGGAAAAACAGTTGAATTGTACTGCATCTACGGTGGGACGCCATTGCCCCAAATAATGTGGACAAAAAATGGAGAAACAATTCATTGGAATGATGATGGAATAAGGCAAGGAAACTATGGCAAATCGTTGATCATAGATAATGCTAAGTTGGACGATGCCGGATCATACACTTGTGAAGTATCAAACGGTGTTGGAAATGCACAAATGCACTTGATTAATTTGGAAGTGCATGGGGCTCCATATTTCACTTTAGAGCCTGAGACCAGAACCGCGGCCACAGATGAAAATGTGGAATTCAAATGTGAAGCTGCTGGTGTTCCGGAACCAGTTATCAAATGGATTCATAATGGTAAACCAATTGAAGAATCTCCTGACGAACCACGTCGTCGTGTTGGCCACAATAGCATTTATATTAGTGAATTGAAATCAAGCGATACAGGAAATTATGGATGCAACGCAACCAACGCATTTGGGTATGTGTACAAGGATGTTTATTTAAATGTTTTGGATTTGCCACCAGAATTTGTTGAACGACCACAGAATGTGTCCAGCGTCGATGGTCATGATGTCACCTTCCGTTGTCGGGTTTTCGGTCTTCCTGCGCCGGAAGTAAAATGGAGTCGAAATGAATCAGATGTGACCGGGGAACGCTATCAAACCCTGGCGAATGGTGACTTGACCATTCACAACATCGGTTTTGCCGATGCTGGGCAATATACATGCCATGCACATAATAAATTTGGCGACATTGAGGGACAAGGTATGTTGGTTGTCAAAGAACATACACGAATTATTACAGACGAGCCACAATTTTACGCCATCGCTGCTGGGGAGCCAGCAACATTCCGTTGTAATGTTGTCGCTGATTCATCTCTTGATTTGAATGTCGTATGGTTGAAAGATGGGGAGGAAGTCAATTTTGAAGATGACGAGCGATTGGTCCGATTAAAAAATAACGAATTCACTATTTCAAACAGAAGTCACGAGTTAGATACGGGTATTTATACTTGTGTTGCAAAGACTGATTTGGATGAGGCTCGTGCGGACTTTATGTTGCTGGTACAAGATGTTCCAAATCCTCCACAAGTAACTTCTCTTGATTGTGATTCTCGTTCTGCGACGATATCATGGCGACCATTGGGTGACAATCGTTCACCAATTATTTACTACAACGTGCAATATAAAACATCAAATACGCCAGACGTTTGGACAAATGCTTTCGAAAAGCTTCCATCGTATGAGTTTAAGATTAATTTTAATTTTCCAATGAGTGGAGTCAGCACTTATACATTCCGAGTTATTGCTTACAATAAACTTGGTCCATCAAATCCAAGTGCACAGAGTGAATCTTGTACATCCCAACCAGAGTTAGGGAAACACCACAACTAAGATTCTAGCATAAACATTCTTCTCGACTACGAATCAAATCGCTCTATTACTTCCCATCAGGCTTAGACTCTGATGGATAATAAAATCAGTCAAAAACACTCAAAAGAGTAAAAGTGACGCAAGTCCCTGTGCATACTTCCAAAACAACTGATATCGCTGGAGGTGACGCATTCTGCGCTTGTACGCAAAAACTGTTACAGCAAAAATTTGACCAAAGAAATTCTAGAAACAAAATTTTACCAAAAAAATTTTGCGTCACAAGTGGCAGATGT
Organism: Bradysia coprophila; assembly: GCF_014529535.1. Lineage (NCBI taxonomy): Eukaryota > Metazoa > Arthropoda > Insecta > Diptera > Sciaridae > Bradysia > Bradysia coprophila. Next base: position 5,457,016 of record NW_023503941.1, on the reverse strand, counting down.
TGAGGAAAGTACTTTTAAGAAATTTTTTAAAATAGGCAAGAATATGTCCTAATACGTCCGAACCATCTGCCACTTTGTGACGCAAAATTTTTTTTGGTAAAATTTTGTTTCTAGAATTTCTTTGGTCAAATTTTTGCTGTTACAGTTTTTGCGTACAAGCGGAGAATGCGTCACCTCCAGCGATATCAGTTGTTTTGGAAGTATGCACAGGGACTTGCGTCACTTTTACTCTTTTGAGTGTTTTTGACTGATATCAGTTCTTTTGGAAGAATTAGAAGATTGAAAAAACTTGAAAAATTTGAAAAATTTGAAAAATTTAAAAAATTTAAAAAAATTTGGAAAATTTGAAAAATTTAAATAATTTAAAATTTTAAAAAAAATTAAAAAATTTAAAAAATTTTAAAAATTAAAAAAAAAATAAAATTTTGAAAAATTTAAAAAATTTAAAAAATTTTGAAAAATTTAAAAAATTTTGAAAAATTTAAAAAAATTTGAAAAATTTAAAAAATTTTGAAAAATTTAAAAAAAAATTGAAAAATTTAAAAAAATTTGAAAATTTAAAAAAATTTGAAAAAATTTAAAAAATTTTAAAAAATTTTGAAAAAATTTAAAAAAATTTGAAAAATTAAAAAAATGTTTGAAAAGTTTTAAAAAATTTGAAAAATTTAAAAATATAAAAATTTTAAAAATCCTAAATTTAGGAAAAAAAATGAGGCGAGCAGAGCTTACCAAATACCAAAAGCGAACAAATTTGTTCTACCATACCCATCCACACACACACACACACTTAAAGGTGTTTAAGAAGACTTTAGAAGATAGTAAACACGGACGGACGGACGGACGGACTAACAGTAGGATTTTTTCATTTCGTTTAAAGTACTGAAATTGACCAAAATGTATGGACATGGGGCTTCTTGGAAGATTTTTTGCGTGGCCAAATTTTAAGCTGCAAGAACGTGTGATAGCTCGTTGAACTCGTACGGACGCCTAGTTTTTTTTAATGGTAATTTGGAGTCATTTGTCTTTGAATTGTAGAACTTCAATATTTGCTGTATATATGGTTCTGCAGTCTACGACAAAAAAAAAATTTTTGAAATTTTTTCTTGTAATAGGACTTGCGCCCATGATTGTTGGGAGTCTTCATGTTTCATTGAAACAATATTTCAAGGACCTAGTATATCTGTAAATCAGAAATAGAAATAAAAGAAAACTTAATTGAAAATTCGTTAGTTTTATTTTCATTTTTTTTAAATTAAAAACGAAAACTCAATCTTCCTCGGGCATTTATCGCTTTATGTTCATTGTGTTATGAAAGAAAGAGTAAGGTTTCGATTCTACATTAATGTCACTTAAAAAAAGAGAATATTTGTACTTCATATCAAGAAGCGATGCTACGGTTAAAATGATCCTTTTCATGCTTCGGGGCCGAAAATGAGGGCAATGTTTCGAATTTTATCGGGTTTCCGGCCCTTTGCATGAAAACTCACATGTGCACCTGTTTGGGACGGTTGATTTAAGGCACTTTCGCTTGTAAGCCTCACTTCGTTCGGCCTACAATCCGCGAAATTGCCTAAAATCAATCGTCCAAAACAGGTACACAAATGACTATTGTCGACTGAAAAGTGAAAACCCATACAAAACTTTTGATTTAATATAATGTATTTCGTTCTCCAAAAAGATTTCCTGAATTGAATCAATACTCTCTCTAGCAAACAAAGTCTCAGCTCTGTGTGTCAAATTCACACCTCATTTCTTTGTATTGTACAAACACTATTCTACATTTTGACCGACTACGCTGTAATAATGTACATGTAAATTCCAAAGGCCACTCCACTTGATTCTTTCACTGGAAATTATATTTGAGGGATTATTTTTTCTGAGCTTACCAAGTGGAGTACTTTTTCGTTAAATTATGTTACCATTATTTTTTCGGATATTACCGTTACAAATGCATTTTATACGCTTACACGTTTGTATGTGGTAGTGCATAACGATCATTTAATTTTTTTCAATTGGTAATTCGAATATATGGCCATGGTAGAAGTGATTTTTTTATGGTAAACTTGCCATAAAATACCGGTGATTGAATATTTATTCAAAATATTAACTGATATTGATCATTTTCCCAAGAAATGATGGTCGTGTTGTATTTATTCAATGGTAATTTGAATAAAACTTATTATTGGTAGCAAAAAAAATGAAATAACGATCATTTCAGTCACAATAACAGTTAACAAAATAAAAAAAAATCGGTAAAATCGTTATTGGTAAAAACATATTATTTTCATTGGTAACTTCAAATTGGTAAATCGAAGTGAAAATAATGTTTATTTAATTAAAAATAACGGTGTCTGATCAAGTTTAAAGAAGAAAGTTTAAAGGTCATGTCGACATTGATAATGGTCGTGTCAGAAAAAATACTGGTATTCATATTATAAATAATCTAACAATTAATAAAATCTGAATGTTGTTCAAATATCCAGCTCATTTTGCTTTATCTGACGTATTGGTAATGTAGCCGAAAATCATTTTCTGGAAATGGTAGTTCCATATTTTTTATGGTTTCTTTTAGTTAATTTAATGACTTTCCCAAAGTTTATATTTTTCTTCTAGATTTTTCAATCGGTAGGTTAGAAATAATATATGTTGCGTAACGCAATTGGTATTTTGTGCGAAAATTATTAGTAATATTGGTTCGTTATATCTGTCAAAATAATTTTTATTATTAGCCGTGTATCATTTTTCCGTGTTTCGTATAGATCACTAAAATGACCGCTGGCGTGACGATCGACGGTTCGGTTTTGTGTGCAAACTAATGACAACCAACTTTGCTTCTAAGGGAATTCCCCGTATTTAGTTCATTTACATTCATTTCAAAGAATTGGACGCACTCACTTATTCATTACTATGTGAAATTGTGAAGTTGGTTTCAATTAGTTTGCACACTTTTCCCCACCATTCCTCACGTTTCCGTCATCAGTTTCACCAAACGAAGAGATCTATTGGTAAATTATACATGTTAAAGTGGTCATGCCTGCCATATCCATCCATTGGTAATCTACAAATATAATTGGTATTTCAATATAATTTATCGGTAAATTGAAGATTGGTAAATTCCATTTTACTATAGTGGTATTTTCAGTATTGGTATTCGTGGTTAAATCAAGCGATATTTTAGGGGAAATTAAACGGTATTAATGATTTGTCCTTAAAAAATAGTGGTATTTCGTTAATAATATTGGTAAAACCGATAAAATATAACGAACAACTCGAATTATAGAGTAAAATATTGGTAACGTATCACAAACTTCCTTTTTCGCCAATTGGTATTTTATTATTTTTCACTTAGTGGTAAATCCTAAAAATAACATGGAAACTACGTAGAAAACAATGGTAGATTAGAAAAAAATATTGGTTATCTTAGTATTTGTTTAATTTATTGGGATTAGTGGTATTTGAGAATAATTCAATGGTAAATAGGAAATCAAAAATATTGGTAAACATAAATTGGTATCGTAATATTACTTCACATTATTAAACCATTAGGGCTGTTCATTTTACTGGAAGAGTCTTTTTTAGAATTTCAAAAAAATAGTTTAGATGTGGGGAGCTAGGCGCGTACGAAAGCGTTGGTTAGAAGAGAGGAGAATGATGGTGTATATCTTTTTTACTCTTCTAACCAACGCATTCGTACATTCGCCTATCTCCCCACAACTAAACTATTTTTTATGGTTATTAAACCATAGTATTTAATCTATACGGCTTGATTTCCACTTACAAAAAACAGTCCGTTTTGCCTCTGACCAGCTTTTTTCGTAAGGGAAAATCAAGATAAAGTGTATTTGATTTGATACATCAAAACTATAGACATTATCAAATTAAGGTGAAATTATGTTGGATAGTGTTATGAATAAATAATCTATTGCAAAAGTAGCGAACGGTGTGAGAAATAAGTTGGTTATACTATAACTAATCAAGGCAAAAATCAAAACTTAAAATTGTGGTAAAAATCAAGCGAGAGGAAACTTATACGAATAAATACTTAAATTTTTGCTAGAATGCATGTCGTGTATTCGTTTAAATGCATTGGAAGTGATAAGGTATTGAGACTGGTTTTTCCCCCTCTTTCGCTCTTTTATCACTGTTTTTATGTTTTTATGTTTTGTATGTGCATGCGGCTGCGGCAAGCAATTTGCAACGATTCCGACTCAATCCATTGTCAAAGTGAATGTGTACAAGTGCATCATTAATTTATTCTCCGTTTTACAATAGTTGTGTTGTTCACCATCCAGGTACGTTCTTATGCAATTTAATTTCAAATCAAAGATGCATTTCTGTGTGAATAAGGAATTATCAATGAGACGAGAATGCCACAAAATTCATTTCCATTTATAAAAATCGATCGTTGCGTTATTCACTGGCTGTGTATTAGTGTTAAAAAAAATGTCTTTCTTCAACGCACTGCTCCAAGCATGAACATAAGAAATATTTGGAGGCTGATGAAGTCACAGTAGGCACTGCGTTTCTTTCGTAAAGATAGATGACTTGTTTTCGTTGTATGAGTTAAAACACACGATACAATCAATCTTAAGCGGTAGCTCTCATCACAAAAGCCTCCAAATTGGACATTTGTCAGTGTTCATGCTAGGAGCAGTGCGTTGCTTTCTTTTTAAATGAGATGATATAATGTTATCGTGTACAAAGTGAACATAGGTAGGAGTGATTATTTGTTAAAAAGTCCAATTAGGGACCTAAATAGCAGTTGACTTTGTAGAACGAACACAATAAAATTGAAGTGAAGTAAAGTGCACCTTAAGTTCTTTAAGATTTTTCTTTGTTCCATTTTGTTTGCCACGAGAAGTTGTCGAACAAATTTTTTTCCGGAAAATGAAAAAAAATGGCCAAAAACGTACGAAAAAAGTCTAGTGTCTAGAACAAAAGAAGTGCTGTAACGTCAGAATTTGACATTATTTTGAATGGGTTAATAACCCATTGGGTTAAAGACAGTAAAAAAAAGAATTTCATCGAGGAATGGGACCAATTAAATAGTTATGTCACATGAAAAATCTTTCGTAAAAGTAAATTGAAACTTTCATGGGGAAAATCGCCCAATACAAACAAAAAATGGAACTTTCCATAATCCTTGAACAGAAATCAGGAGAGGGGAAGTAGTGACGAAATGTATGTGCAAAAAACACTTGAATTAGTATCCCAAATTAGAGCTGCCTATCTCGTCAGAAGTACCTGAACGTAGGTTTCGAATGACACCACTTTTACCAACGCACTTCAAGCAAAAGTGGTACTCTAAATAGGGTACTGAAACTTGACAGTGCTCCTTACAAAATTTTACACTGTAAAAAGAGTGGGGATTAAATTTCATACAAAAAGTACTCTATTTGACAGCTGTCATAAATAGCACTTTTGCTTGAAGTGCGTTGCTTTTATGAAAAAAAAGGAAATGGCCAGGCCAGGGAAAATAACTTCAAAGTTGATGAATTTTCCGGAACACTTTTTGGGCGAGCCCTAATACCGGCTTCTGAGACTAATGAGCCATACTTTCCACAATAGAAGAAATTTTTCAAAAAAGATATTGTATTTTCGGAGATATTCGACTTTGGAGGTTTTCGTATGGTTCGTCAACGGCTACAAAGTTTATATGAAAAAGGCAACTCAACAAAAACAAAATTCCGAATTTTCCTAAAAAAAACATTTGATTCAAGTTGATTTCATACACAATCTGTTCTGAGTAGAAATGTGCGGGCCGACCTATTTTCAAAACCCGACCCAGCCCGGCCCAGACAAATTTTTAATGCCCGAGCCCGACCCGACCCGACAATTTTGTAGTAAAACCCGGCCCGGCCCGACTCGGCCCGTATTTTTTTTATTAAGTAAAAAAACCTAAAATTGGCGCGCCTACCAAGTGGAAATCGTTCGGTTACCTATCGTTATAATAATCTAGTCCTACAAATCTATCGAACACTTCAAAGGAAGCTTACTCTCGGACTGTATTGCATTTTTTCTTTAAATTTTTCTTTAAGATTTCACATTTTTTTAAAAGACGAACAAATTCGGGCCAGCCCGAATCTTTGTTTTTGAAACCCGAGCCCGACCGAGCCTGACAAATTTTTGAAACCCGGACCCAAGCCCAGTCGGGCCGGGCTGGGCCGGGTCGGGTAGTTGAATTTCGGGCGGCCCGCACATCTCTAGTTCTGAGTGCGTTTACCCCATCTGTCTTAACCTGTTCTTTCAGAACCTTGGATCTTTTTAATGAAATAAATTGTCATTTATATTAAAAGCTAGGCCTACTTATGAATTACAGGTCCCTCATCAAATCGTCCACTCTCGCCTGCGTTTACTGTGTCGTAATGTTATCTATCTTTACTTGAATTTCAATTGAAGAATCTAATGTTAACTGAAATGCAAGAAACTTGCCATTTATGATCATTACTGATAATCCCTTAGAAATTGCAACTGCTGTCAGTGATTGATTTTATATTTTCTAGCTTAACATGCACAGAGATCGACAGTGGGGTTCAAACCGAACCGGAAACCGAGGCGATATGCATTCAAGGCAGTACATAGTCCGTAGACGGAACCAAGGCCAAACATCAATCTGGAAACAGGATGTGGCAGATATATGCCTGATTTGCACTGTAGCGGCATATTTCATGTTAAATCCAGCATTGGTTTGGATTTTAATCAACATAGAGACTTACTTTGTGTACTACGTTGATAAACGGCAATGTCTTGATGAAAATTCGTGGAGAATATCGGAGTCTACTCTTCTCCTGTTCGGCTTTTTCGGTGGTTGGATTGGTGCAATATTTGCCCAAACTCAATTTCAACATAAAATTAATTTTTCTCGAAAAAAGTGGTTCCAAATTAAGTTTTACTTGAGCATTCCGGGCAGTTTCATTTTCTTTATGATTTTGATTTTGCATTTTAGGAAATAAAAATGTTGGCGAGTGTATTTCTTGGACTATTTGATTTAATGAAAAGTGGTATCAACGAACCGGCTTCGAATCGAATACTCACATGAGTTAAGGGCGTATAAATTTTATTGCGTAGGGGGTGCATGCAAATCAAATTATTTGTAGTCATTTCAAAACCAATCTCACCGACTAATAACACTAACAAGTATGGGTGACGAGCTGTGCTATAAAGAAACAAAAGATATCCAAAATCAGCTAAAGACTTAGCACAGAGGAGATGTTTTCGATTCAGAGAGATGTTAATATGACGACTGGGCAATACCCTCTCTAGCAATCAAACTACTTTAATTAAGGTGGTGAAAGAATCAAGTAGCCTTTGAAATTTACATGTACAACGTACAATACAAAGAAATAAGGTGTGAATTTGACACAGAGAGCTGAGAGTTTGTTTGCTAGAGAGAGTATTGGGTCGTTTCGACGGAGAGGGAATATGTCGAATGATTTTGAAATTGGTTGAGAGAAAACGTATTGAATTCTCTCTCAAAACCCCAACTGTCATTCGACATCCCAAGTAGCCTTAGAAAACCGCGGTTACTAAACGTTACCAATTCGTTGCCAACTTTTTCGTTCTACAACGGATTATGTAACGAATAAGTTGTATTCAGCTTAACTTATTCGTTATATAACCGTGATACAACTGATTGGAACGAATTAGTTGCAACACAGTTATTTGAGCAATAAGTTAATTGATAGTATTTGTTGAAAACATATTCGTCAAGTAACCGGTAACCGTCATACAACCAAAAAGCAATGAACACAAGGTAGGGTCGAATGTCAAACTTTGTATGTAGCGGAGGACATAGCGATTTCATATAAACAAACTCACCTCTCATGTGAAAGTGTAAAAATTGCCAATATCTTAACGGAAAACCAGCAATTTCGGTGTACAGCAGGGACTAATGCCGAAAATTTTGAAAAGTTCTCTAGCTTTATGCCAATTTGTAAATCCATCGACTTCACGATTTTTGTGATGTCGCTGTTATCGAATTAGGTTTCTTATGTCTTGTTAGGAATGTTAGGACCGGCAACAGCTACTTACAAAAAAGTAAAATTGACGGATAAAATTTTGTTTAAAAGAGAGAGAGAGAGAGAGAGAGAGATAGCAATTTTAATTATCAATTATTGTACGTGTATTGCAGATGTATGGAAAATACCTCAACTATTTTGCTTGTATTTTATAATAACCATATTTACCACAAACATTTTAACTTTGTTAACAAAACCAAAAACCAAAAAAATTAACAAAATATTTTTGGCACTTTTGAAATACCCTATGAAAAAGTGCACTCCAGGCGAGACATCTCTTGAAGTTTTTGACCGATTTAAATTTTTTAGGATTTTGAATTGGCTACAAACTTCCCGAAGAAAGTTTTCGGGATTTTTTAGTATTTCGATCGGATTTCTAGGTTTTAAGCAGAAAAAAATGAAACTCCAACTTCCGCCATTATTTTCGGCCATTTTGGTTTTTTTGACAACAAAAATTTTTTTCTAATTTTTTTTTGAACATTTAAGAATATTTTACAGCTTATTCCACATCGATATCTGTTTGGAAATTGGCATGAAAATTCAGTGAAGCCAAAGTGACATAACGGCCGCTCCCAGCGGAACGAGTGAGCTTTTGGAGTTGCCCCTGATGATTTTGGAATCAACATTCCATAGAGATCATAATAAAATCATAAAATCAATTTTACCTCAATTTGCACAATCCTAGTGTATTTCCCAGCCTTAGCGGACGCACTACTAGCGCCGACAGCAAATTTGCTATTTTCAAAAATGATTTGGTTGAGCTAATTTTAAGAGCGCGAAATAGAATTTCTTTGTTTTTTGTTGTTTGGGCGTCATTTGCCTGTTTATGGAAAAGGAAAAACTACGTAACACTTCTTCTTCTTCTCTTTCAGCCTATTTCTATCCGCAGCTGGACATAGGCCTCCCCAATTCTCTTCCATTCCGATCGATCCATTTCCACTTGTTGCCAATTCGTGCCTGCACTTCACCCTATATTATTCCATCTCACAGGTGGTCTGTGGTCTCCAGAGTATGATCTTTTCCATTGATTTGTCATTCTTTGTCTCTGAGCTTAATTCCAAGCATACTCCGTTCCATCGATCTTTGTGCCACTCTCAATTTATTTTCGGAAGATTTTGTTAACTTTAACGTTTCCGCAAGGTAAGGACACACGTATCGAATACTTTACGTTTCAGACTATTGTTTATTTTGCTTTTGAAAATTAGCCTGAGTTTTCCGCACGCTGCTGACGTTTTATTTCTGCAAATCTCACATTATTGTTTCTCGAACGTATTGCGAGGGAGTGTTTGATGGCAATTGAACGTGTGCATATTGATGACAACAAGCAAAAAATCACCAACGACGGTAACATACCAACGATGAAACGTTAAAATAAACCCGGCAGAAAATGTTCAAGAAATTTAATGCATTGAAAATATTGATTTACATGAATTGCTAAAGTGGATTGCAGCTGGAGAAGAAGCCACATGCGCAACGATTACAGTCCAATTGATGTTACTTACTTCTCATTCATTCTATACATTTTGGTAAATGTCTTAGCATTGTTGGCTGGAATGAATCGATGGAATTGGATTGTAGACATTTTTGTGACTTCGTACTTTTCTCTGCTCGTATTTATTGAGAAATTATTTCAACTTTCCATAAAAAGCTATTACGACAGTTCGTTAACGCCGACAACAGCACACATTTCTCATACCGCCGAAATATTCTGTGCGTCGCGTTTTTCCACGGCAGAGTAAAATAAACCAGGCAGGAGCGGTTCATTTTCGAAACGTCAAATAAGGGACCTAATACACTGGATGAAAATGAACTCACTCAAATGAACACTGACATAAATTGAAAAATTTTATTCGCAAAACTAGCATAGGGCTACTAGATTATTCAGGTCCCTAGTCAAACCAGCGCTCCTGCCTTGTTAACTTTACACTGACGTGGTTTTTCTCTACAACAACACAATAGTAATTGATGCCAGATTAAAATACCACAGCCAATCAACATTGTCAAAATCCACTCAAGTGAATGAAAACGAGGGCAGCAGTAACTACCACAGGGAAAAATGTGAAGGAAGCCAAGTAGTAAAACTAAAGCAACAACCAAAACGACAAACAAGGGAATAGTTGAACGCATTCCATCGAAGACGTTACGTTCCCCAAAAAGTTTTCTTGAATTGAATACGTTAAAGAACGTCATCGAAATGAAAGCGTCCGGAACGAACAAGTATTCACGAAAAACCAGGTTATAAACAAAGGGAATTGTAAGAAACACAAGAATTTGGTAAATTGACTGAACGCAAACGTTTTTCAACATTATCTTCGAAATTATCGATTCACTTCGTCCGTAAGATCGTTTCTGTGACAAATCGTCCGTTATTTTGTGTGTAAAAAATGTCGATATCAGTGCCACAATAGCCAGAAACCAATCAATCCAATAAAACGTTTCGGCTATGCAGGGAACCAAAAATGAACTAAGAATTGTGCCCGCAACAATTACCACTTTGGCACTCAAAGCAAATTGCACAAATTTAGCAATTGAGTCATAGCAATTACGACCCCACAGCACGGTACGCACAATTCCATCTAATTTATCGTCCTTTAACACGACAGTGGATGCGTCTTTTGCCACGCCAGCACCCAACCGATTGAGCGCAATTCCAATGTCTGCCTTTTTCAATGCTAATGCATCTCCATCACTGTTACCGACCATGGCCACAATTTCACCATTCCGTTTGAAGCCATCGATCAGGTTGTATTTATCGATAGGTGAAGCTCTGGCAATCACACGCAAATTAGGTGTCAAAGTATTGAACAAATCTTGCTGAATAACTCCGTCCTTGTCACGAATGCAACGATTAAACTCTATTGCATCCAGGGCCACATTCTCTCCATCTGTTTCCATTATTCCACACTTTAATGCGACCGCTTTTGCAGTTTCGATGTTGTCACCACTAATCATTCGGACGGTGATTCCCATTGATTTAAGACTCTTGACTGTGTCAGCAGCGTTGGGTCTTATTGGATCATCAATCCCGAGTACGCCTAGAAACGTTAAATTTTGAACAATATTCACTTCGTCGTCCCAATTAGGTTCGCAGTCTACATAGGTTTCGTGGACACCAGCAGTTTTATCGGTAATAAAGTCACGGTATGCTAAGGTGATCGTTCTTAAACATTTGCTAGCTATTGGCGTTATAACGTCATTTTGGAGGTGGTCGCACAAGGTATCCGTCATTTGTGCCAGTTCGCCGTTTTGACCGAACATAAAATTACATTTGCCAAGCACAATTTCAGACGCTCCTTTGATGAAGAGTCGATAGCCGTTTCCATTGTTTATTGCAGTGCCCATGAATTTTCGATCTGAATTGAATGGATAGACATGGTTCACTCTCTGGGTAGAGTTCGCAAGTCGGATTGTTTGGACGCTCAGACCAATTTTGGTAACAAACTGCAATAGGGCACGTTCAGTGTAATTTCCAAATTGTGCCACGTTGTCATCGGTATTGATGCGCGTGATTGATGGCGTGGATGAGTTTATGGAAATATTCTCTGCTATCAACTTTAGGATGTCATTCGGAAGAGCTGGTTGGCTACTTTCGGTGGTCCACGTTTGCTGCTGATCGCATATGTGAGACAGTACAACTTCCATTTCATTCGTGGTCAACGTTCCAGTTTTATCGAAGCAAATCGACGAAACACTTCCCATCGTTTCACATTTGTCTAGACGACGTAAATGGATGTTCTCCCGGTAAAGCTTTATAAACGTGAGGAACAACGTAATCGGAACTACTAAAAGGATGCTCTCTGGTATTCCGGATAGAAAGACACCAATGGATTCGACAAAAATCTTTTGCAAATAACGGGTTTCCCATTCTTCCAAGGTCATACTAAACGGTACTGAGCTACCCCGTACATTCAAAATAACGAAAACAATACCACCAATGACCAGGCAAACGCAAATAATTATCCAAATTAATTTTCGAATCTTTTGACGGAGAATACTTGCTTCTTCGTCGAACGTAATTCGCCCACTGTCTCCACTATCAATTTCTTTCCTTTTGCCGATCTTTGCTCTTTTTTCCATTATTTCACTAATCTGTCCTTGACGCGTGTTCATTCCCACAGCCGTCACTACCATAATTCCACTGCCGGCAATTACTTTACTGCCACAGAGTATCATTGCGTCGAGAAGTTTACCTTTCTTGGTATAACACGACATGCCATTTATAAACGATTCGTCCACCTTGAGACCGTCACTTTCAATTAAAATACCATCAGCTGGTACGACACTATTCTCATTTAGAATGCACACATCTCCCACAACAATGTCATCAATAACTGCGCTCGTTACAGTCGCATTTCGAATTACAGTCACAGTCTGCTTCGATTCACTCCCAACATCGAAATAGCGTCGATACTTGTGCACAATGAAATAATCGAACGTAACAGTCACGAAAAGTACCACCGCCACAAATATCAATTTGTGAATTCCGAATAGCAGCAAGTACTGAATCAGAAACAGAATCAACAACGTCATGAGAAGTTTATCGCGCAAGACGTCACCCAGTACTGTCCAAAATGTTTCTCGAATTTTCGTCGATGTAGAATTACTACCGAATGTGGCTCGTTGATGTTCTATTGAGTTTGTTATTCCTTTACTCGGAGATGTACCCAATTGTTCACAGATTCCTTCAACGCCACCTAGCTTGTTTATTTCGATGACGCCTTCTTGACCACTGTATTGCATTAACTTGCATAAGCTGCTCAACGTTAGTCCGTAACATTCTGCCATGGTCACTGAAAACGTTCATTCGAATTTACAGATTTGTCGAAATTTCGATGAGAAGAAAAACTCACCTTCGTTGTCAGTAACAGTGGATATAACTGCGTTGACCGGTAAAATTGATACCAACCAAAACCGTGTTTGTGTGGCATATTCAATGCGAAACAACCCACAATGACGGAATTAATTAGTCAGGATGGTCAGGAATTCGTTTACTCACAACTGTATCAGTGAGTGATAGTAACAATCATACAGACAAAAGATTATGGAATATCTCAAATCGGTGTACTCTTACGAGCACTGCCGCCTTTTCCCTATAAACACTTTGGGCAAGTGGTGCCCGGAAAGAGGGAGACTGACCCCTAAAATTACAAGTAATGCTGGTGACGCCAAAACAGTAAAACGATTATAATTTAGGTCAATTTAGAGCTCATACGTTCATGATTAAAAGAGCTTTTTCTAAGAACTGAATATCAATGTCACAAAAACACTCTTGACTATCACACAGTTCTGTTTTGCTTTATTCATGTTCGAATGTTCTAATTATAGATTTTCGAGATGTATGAAAAGAAAAAACATTTTTCTCCAATTCGTCTCAGCTTCTCTTTTTCTTAAATCACTTAAAATATGCATAGAGCGTAGATTTGAGCAATGTATCTCAGTACTGTCAATGGTTGTCTCTGTCGTCCAGTCGGTCTTTCTGCATATACCGATTTATCTCGCCCAATGTCGAAATACTCTCGAGGTGTTGATCTCGCATATTCCCGAGCAAAAAAAATGAGCCAAAAAGTATATGCTTTAAGTATATGATCATAAACTTTTATATACTGCTGTTCCAGGAGTATATATAAGGGTATAATTAAATACTAGTACTTACTGAAGAGTATTTACTCGTACCCTTATGTATACTCTTGCATACTACAAGTCAGTCTGCCATGAATTCTCGTCGGGGCAACATCCTTGTGAGGTGAGATGTAAAACCAATGTTCAAAAATCATGTCCGGAGCGATAGCGGAGGACTTGACGCAGTCTAACTTCCAAAAAAAGAAGGAAGAAAATTTTTTGAGACGCGGCAACTATATATAGCCGAACATTTCCGTTTCTACCCTTTGGTTTATATCACCACAAAACATATCCTATCATCTCGCTTCAAATACGAGCAAAACGAGCTATCACTCGACTATGTAACTTTAAAATTGCCGGAGATACATCGTTTTGAAATTGGTCACTTTTCATACAAAATACACCAAATTGACTGTTCCCAAACAATCAAAATCTTTCAACTTACTCTGTATGTTTCTATCTATCTATATATCTATCTATAGACGGTCGATCTCGGAAACTAATCAGCCAATCTCCATGAAATTTTGCAGGAACCTCAGGGTGGGCATAAAAATGAAAATGTGATACGCCATTACCCCAGGAAAAACCAGAATTTTGTTTTATTGGCCTCGAAGTGGTTTCTGAGTGTGGTTCTCGAGGGTCGGGAACGCGTTTTCGGCTGTAGCTTAGCTGTATTGAAACCTACAGAGGCGTGCGACCCATCAAATGAAAGGTATTCGTAACACGATTCGAACAAAAAAATAATTTAAAAAATTGGGGCAGATTCGTTTGAGCTAGAGTGATTAGAGTGACCAAATTTTGAGCTACTCGAGCGTAGGATGAAAGGACTAATATTTTTTTGGGTTATGAGAGATAGAGAATTACTTTCTTCGGCAAAGTCTCAGAGTTTTACGAGTAGAACAGAGGGGCATATGTGAAAAATGTCGAAAGTTGGAAATTAATGGGTCAATTGGGGTTTTGGAGATATTTCTTGAATGGTGGCAGATAGAGAGTTACTTTCTTCGGCAAAGTCTCAGAGTTTTACGAGTAGAACAGAGAGGCATATGTGAAAAATGTCGAAAGTTGGAAATGGGTGGGTCAATTGGGGTTTTGGAGATATTTCTTGAATGGTGGCAGATAGAGAATTACTTTCTTCGTCAAATTTTCGAATTTCGTCCAATTTTCGATTTGTCAAATTTTCGAATTTCGTCAAATTTTCGACTTTCGTCAAATTTTCGATTTTCGTCAAATTTTCGATTTTCGTCAAATTTTCGATTTTCGTCAAATTTTTGAATTTCGTCAAATTTTCGAATTTTTGTTATAAACTGTTATAAAACGCAGTGTTCTAAAACTTCAAAAACGACTGATATCCCAACAAAAATCTCTTCGAGAAAAGTGTGACGCAGTCTTTGAAGTACAATTTCTAAAATGAATGATATCGCTAGAGTTGACGCTTTCAGCGAACCAAAACCAACCAACCAAAATTTTACCAAAAAAATCTGCGTCGCAAAGTGGCAAATGTTCAGGAACAGACCAGCAAGAAAATTTATCTGCCACATGCAGATTTTTTTGGTAAAATTTTGGTTGTTTCCAGTCAAATATTTTTTTTGGTAAAAATTATTTGGCAGTTGATGAGAAAAACTAAGCCAGCTTGTTTGAACTAAAATTGGGTGTAAAATTTAATTTTTTCATAACGAAGCTGAAAGCGTCAACTCTAGCGATATCATTCATTTTAGAAATTGTACTTCAAAGACTGCGTCACATTTTTCTCGAAGAGATTTTTGTTGGGATAAGAAAATTCATGAAACCATTTCTTATCAGTTCACATTATACTGTTAATTCCGTTGTCGTTTTTCTTGTTAGGCGTAGCTGTTGGGCTTTCTCTTGTTAGGAATATGTGTAGGGCTTTGTCTCGTTAGGTATTAGGGACTGTCTGGCGACAACGGATATTAGCAGAAAAATGTGCAACTGATAAGAAAAATTTTGTTTCAATAATTTTCTCATTCTTCAAAGTCAATAAAGATTATGACTAAACGAAGATGGGTAATCAAAACTGAAAATGTCATATTTCATTGGAAGAAAGTTTTGTGGAAAATTTCAACTTTCTCGCAAATGTCACCAGAGCGTCATGAGTATATAAAAGTATACGGGGTGATACGCTAAATAAGTATATGAAGTGCATGACGGTATACTGAATTTTCATATACTTCCATATACTGGTTTTGTATGGATGTATGTATGCTGTGTTGAAATATTTCAACCGGCAAGGTATGGAAGCAGTCAAAGTTCACCGAGGGTAGCAAAAAAGTGACCTTTCTGAAAATGTACCAAAAGGGACCACTTTAAAAAAAAATTATTGCCATTCGAAAGAGCACATTAACCTTGTCTAGAAGCGCTATTAAAGTGCTGGATCGAGAACTTCGTCGAGGAGGCATCACCCCTTGAAGAGGTGGAATTTTCGACTTTCACCTTCTATTGCTCTGCGACCAAATGACCGAGAGCAATAATTTTTACATGGTTGTTCTTAGAATTTATCCCTCTACCGATTCCAGTTTCAAACACTGGTCCAGCAACTTCCGCGGAGCCAGGCGACGATATTCCTAGTTCTCAGAAACGGCTAAGCGGTTGCGCCTGCAACATGTGCCGTTGGATAGTACACGCCTCCCCTAACTCAGCTATGAAAAGAACCGAGATGGAAGTCGACATGCTTATTAAAAGTTCGTTCAGCCCCACCGTGCTTTCTCTTAAAAGCTTGTTGTTTTTCTTGATTCCATGTTCGAAAATGTATGACAAATTCACTGAATGGATCGGACGCACTTGTCGATGGCTGACTCATCATGTCTTCAAATGAGCGAGGCTCTCGCGGTCCCATCAAAACAGAGTCAGGTGACATTGCATTACCGGATCGATTGTCGATGACCCTTTCCGCATCATCACTTGAAACTCCTCCAATTGCATTATCCGATTCAAGTTCTGGACCCTCGATATGAGGTTCGATAGAAGTGATGTCATCGGTCGGCGGTACAGCTGACGAAGTGTCGGACGGTGGTGTTGGCGCCGGGGAAATGGTGTCTTCATTTTGATATATCGGTCGAACACTTCCCATCTCAGTGATCGGCCGCCGTTTGATTTGTTTTTTGTGCGAAATTCTGTAAACTTTTCACAACACAATTATATGACGATAAGCCATGTAAACAGAATTGACATTACCAATTAAGTTAAGTTAGTTACTACAGACCATGACAGAGTGAAGTTAACCAGGCAGAAGCGCTGATTTGACAAGGGACCTGATTGATCTAGTAGCCCTATATTTTTTGCAAACAAAATTTTCCAATTTATGTCAGTGTTCATTTGAGTTCATTTTCATCCAGTGTATTAGGTCCCTTATTTGACGTTTCGAAAATGAACCGCTCCTGCCTGGTTTATTTTACTCTGCCGTGCTACAGACACATGACTCAAGCCATTGAAACAATTATAATGATGAAATAGATACATCCCAGGATTCCGTAGATACGGAAGTAGCCCCACCACCATCCATGCATCCTTAAAGCCAGTTAACGATAACATTCTCTTAAGATTCTGTGATGAAGATTTGTTTGTTGTATGTACTCACCAGACGAAAAATGACAGCGACAGAATGTGCAATCGTCTAGAATGACATCCAAAGCTAAAAATGATGTCAGCATTCACTTATCGATAATTGGTTTGACTTTTTAGAAACGACAAGCTGATGATCGCATTTGTTTTAGTAAACACTTCGCTATAGAAATTTAACCTGAAACAGCGGGCTTAAATTCAAAGGACAAGTGGGCTGACCTATAGAGGCACCACATTTTTTTCATAGTACTTCATTCTCTGCAGAGCTTATTTTCATGTAAACCAACTTCACATTTGTCATAACAGAACAAATGTCGCCATATGACATATGCCATATGACAGAATGTACTAAAAGATCATATAGAGCATTTTGTGATCGTGTATAATGCTCAGGCGTAATTCTCTCGAATTTGATTGTATTATAATAATACATTTAAAAAAAATATGTTTAATAAAGCACGGAATTTCTGAGGTTAGGTTCCAATAGAGATAATATTGGTAAACGAATTTTTGGGTTTGTTTCAATAGATTTTTCTTGTTATTTTACATTGTCTTGTCAACAAAAACCAAAACTAAAAAAATTAACGAGTGTGAAGTTTGCGGCAGAGCGAAGCTAGGTCCGCAATTCACATGGCTTTAATTTTTATTGAAGACAAACATCATTTTTTAACCAAGGCATTTTTTAGACAATAATAGTCTAATATGAGTATAAAACCAGACCTGTAACAGAAAATGAAGTTGTGAATCAAGAATTAAGTGTCGTTTTACAGCGTTTGAAGACGTTACGAAGATTTTGAAACTAGACAGAATTAAGTTGTTAATGAGAGATTTAGACCGTTCTAATAGGTCTTCTCAATCAATTAATAAGTGTCAAGGGATCTGACCCACCCAACAGGTGGGACCTAGTTAGAAATTAATAAGAAATAATAGAAATTTAAGAGCAAATCCACCAAAACAGAATTAATCCGGTAGGTGAAGGAATTAAATTGAAACCTAATTTTGTCAGCCGCCTATAACGTTCCTCAGGCCGTTTCCAGCTGCGATGAAAATGCCAATGGGACATTGAAGTTTTGACAAGTTATTGTTAATCGACGTAAAACATGATTCTAAGCTATAAATTGTCGGTATGACTCTAAAATGCATCTTTTTTGCATCTTTTTCGTGTAAACTTCGGAACGTACAGCCGCTCGTAAGAAAATTTCGAAATGGCGGCCCTATATTTTTGATTTTACACTGAAGACATTTTATTGATCAGGATATTCGATACCCATGTAGTTCTTGCTGTGGAGCACCTTACACATACTTATTATCATCGCGACTGGAAACGGCCTTAGGTACATTTTAGGCGGCCGACAAAATTGGGTCGATTTAGGGTCGTAATTTGTGAACTAAATTAATGTCATAAAAAAATCTGTGCATTTTAGAGGCATATGGTAGAAAAAAAATTTGTTTAGAATTCGTCAAAACTTCAATGCCCAATTCGTAGTACAAAAATTCGTTTTCTTACGGGCGGCTGCACGTTCCGAAGTTTGGACGCACAATTCAAAATTAAAAAGGAAATCTCAATAACAATAATCAAAGATTCTCTAAGAATATTGCACCATCACTTGTGTAATTAGAATGGTGTCTCAATCCAACAAAACTACAAGAAAATTTTTCGAAAAGATTGATTCAATATTTAATTCTGTGTATTTTACAATTCTACACACACGGAATTTTGAAAACCGACACATTTTCAGTTTCTGTGTTTTACTTGAGTTTCTGATTTGTCCATATACATGCAAAATTCACAAAAACAGTAAACCACGAAACAGAAAATGTGTCGGTTTTCAAAATTCCGTGAGTGTATGTTTATAGTACAGACGTCTTAAAAACGATCAAAACGACAGTCACGTATAATACAATCCCTCGGCCAATCGGCATCGTGAATTGGTTCCGCTTGAGCTCCTGCCAACACAGCAAACACAGCAGCTGCGACAAGTAAAGCAAGTTTGAAGATTTGCATCTGCAAAACGGATCATTGATTAGCGATGATCGGCCTGAGTGTCGTCAAAAATTCTTACTTTGATTTGTTGTTGGTTGGTTCTCGTTGTTCTTGTCTCGAAGATTCGAATTAAACTGATGCCAATTGTTGTGGAGCAACACGTTTTTATACCAAAAATCCTTACTCGAATTGAAGACAGTTTTCTTTGTTTGTTTTTTTTTTGCCAGGAAATTCTATTTCTCATTATCTCACAGCCGGTTTTTACGCTGAATCGTCGTACTGTATTAATATAGAATTTTTTGTGATAAACAATGATGACCTACATGACATTTCCGCACAAGAAAAACCACGAAACGCAACAATAATCATCTGGACGTGTTAATCTACGTGTTAAAGTACGGAAGATGGAGAATTGGTTATACATTTTCTCCATCGCACACAGTGGACAAAACCAACAAGGTCCTAATTTTACTTCTATATGTCCAATAAAGGACATAACCTGAAGTGAATTGTGAACTCAGGCCGGAGGAATGAAAACCCTAGGACAGTCGTTAATTCGTATTGATCGCTTAGTCAATATTTCAACGAAAATTTCGCAATCATCAAAAACAAACAAAGCGAAATTGCTCTTCCCTTACCCATGGGTCGCGTGTGAAAGTGAAGATAAAATGCCGTTTCGACCTCCACAGCCAGTGGCGGTCAGAGGTTAGCGTGGTCTAACCATCTTCAGTCGTTTCCACTGATCCGTTACACGAGACAGCTCATAAATTTTCAGATTGAACTAGTTGTTTGAAAAGCGAACCTCTAAAACTGATTGAGTAAGGACACGACTACTCAGACAATCAAGAAACCAAACAAGAATAGACCGGCTATAAGCCTAGTGAGGTCTTTTTTCTTTCTCTCAATTTTCTCACTTCTCGAGACACCAACTACCAAATACGTGAGTTACAAATAGGCAAGCAGGAAGAATAGTTTCTTCAGTCGATATCCAGCTGTTGAACAGTAAACATCGCCACCATCGTTCTATCAGTTTCGTAGTCAACTACCAATTTTGTATTCAACTACCAAACTCAACTATTCAACAACCATTTTGGTATTCAACTACCAGTTTGGTAGTCAACTACCAAATTATCGAATTATAAATAGGCAAGCAGCCTAAATAATCTCATCAGTTGGTGTGCAGCTCTCAAACAGTTAACATCTCTACCACCTCTCTATCAGTATGGTAGTCAACTACCAGTTTGGTAGTCAACTACCAAAAATTCAAGCTTTAAATAGGCAAGCAGGCAGAATAATTTTGTCAGTCGGTGCGCAGCTCTCGAATAGTAAACATCTCTGCCGAAAATTACGTTTGGAAGTCAATTATAGCCTTGGTAGTCCAACTACCAACTACCAAATTTTCGAATTGCAATGTTAACTGTGAGCTATCGGTGATCAGATAACAAATAATTATTATTTGGCTGGTGTTGATATGCTCATGGTGGCTTTGCAGTTTTGAATGTCAATCCAGCTCGCAACTACCAACTACCAAAGCTACCAACTACCAAATTTTCGATTTATAAATAGGCGAGCATGTAGAATAATTTCGTCAGTCGGTGCGTAGTTCTCGAATAGTAAACATCTCTTCCCCAAAAATTACGTTTGGAAGTCAATTATAGCCTTGGTAGTCCAACTACCAACTACCAAATTTTCGAATTGCAATGTTAACTGTGAGTTATCGGTGATCAGATAACAAATAATTATTATTTGCCTGGTGTTGATTTTCTCATAGTGACTTTGCAATTTTGAATTTCAGCTGGCAACTACCAAAAATCTATCAAACTATCAACTACCAAATTTTCGTTTTATAAATCGGCAAGCAGGTAGAATAATTTCGTCAGTCGGTGCGTAGTTCTCGAATAGTAAACATCTCTGCCGAAAATTACGTTCGGTTGTCAGATACCAACTACCAAATTTTCTAATTGCAATGCTAACTATGAGCGATCGGTTACCAGATAACAAATAATAATTGATTTGCCTGGTGTTGATTTGCTCATAGTAGCATTGCAATTTATCATCGTGGTAGCCAACTACCAAATTCTCGTGTGGAAATAGACAAGCAGTCAGAATAATTGCATCAGTCGGTGCAAAGCCCTCGAAAAGTAAACGTCTCGCTGGTAATTAATTCGGTTGTCAACTATCACCGTGGTAGTCAACTACCAAATTTTCGAATTGCAATGCCAACTATGAGCGATTGATTATCAGATAACAAATAATTAGTATTTGCCTGGTCTTGATTTGCTCATAGTAGCATTGCAATTTTGAATCAAGGCTGTTATCGTCTCATTTTTTATTTGCAAGGTTGCGATCGCTAACGATTTTTATTAGCGACGCTAACGCTAACGCTAATTTCGAAAAATGTTAGCGTCGCTAAACTTATTCGCTAACAGAAAAAAAGTTAGCGCGCTAGTAGCGGCCGCTAATAGCGATCGCTAATGTTTCGCTAAAAGATCTAGTGAATAAAACGATTTTTTAATAATAAATTTTTTAACACTTCTGATCACGCTGAACATGACGAAATCTAAAAAAATTTTCAATTTTGTTTTTGATGAACTTTGATTGATGAAAATTTATTAGATTTTATGATTACGAAGCTGCAAAGCTCCCATTTCTCAATTAACAGATATCGGCTCTCTAATTTCGAAAAACTGGAAAGTCTTTCAGAAGGGACACTACTGATATTAACAGTATTGTATTCAATGAATAGCTGACCAATTTCAGGATGACTTTTCAAAAAACTGTCATCTGACATGCAGAAGGTCATCTACATTGCAAATCGATAATTTTTGAATCCACAAAATCTTGTATTTCCAAAGTATCTTGAAATGTCTTTAAATAATGTCTGAGCAATGTTTTTCTTTAGCCAGCAACCACTTGTCAAATAGAATAAAACTGGTCCGAAAAGAATTGCCTTTGTTCACAATGTAGACAAAAGTTCGACAGTAATGTTCTGAAAATAAATGTTAAAGATTCTCTTTTTACGGGAGTTGCAAAAGATTGTGCGTAATAGCTATTTGCATCCTAGGGATGAATAATTCTAAAAACAAGCTTTCATGTGAATTTTGGTAATCCAAAGAGTTGTGAATTGAAATTGGTCTACTCAAGCAAAACACGACAACCATTTTATGACAACTCATTGACATCTACAACAGTCAAGAAACTGCCATGCCAAAAATACGTCAGTTTCTCCGTTGCTTTCAACTTTCACTTCTAGTTATGCAAATAACAATTTTAATAATTAATTTGTTCAATACCTAGAAAGTTCTATTATTCATTAGCGAAGTGATTAGCGATCAGCGAAAATAATTTCGCTAATGTCATTCTAGCGAGCGCTAACGCTAGTAGCGACAAATTTTCAAAATCAGCGTCGCTATTAGCGTCGCTATTAGCGGCGCTAGTAGCGACGCTAGTAGCGTCGCTAACGACTAGCGACGCTAATGCAACCTTGTTTATTTGTGACACAGACACATGGACGGACAGACAGACGGACAGATGAAGTGTCCACAATAGGTTTTTTTTTTCTAAAAGAAAAAAGACCTAAAAACGAAAAGTGCTTTTTGTCAATGTACTGATCCAATACCCTCTCTAGCAACCAAAGTAGGAAAATTAAGGTGGTAAAACTTTACAGTGTATTCTGTCATAGAAAATTTTACACTTTTACACTGACGTCAATACCTATTGCTTTAAAAAAGAGCGCGGCACGGCAACTCTATTACAAGAAAAAGTCAGTGGCACATTTGTCAAAATAAGGTGGTATTTTGACTGCGTCAAAACGAAGTTTGGTTGCTAGAGAGGGTATTGACTGATCCTGCTAGAGTATTGATTCTTGCACAGATAATCCGTAGACCCCCTAAACCCCTGTGCGTCTTTCTCTTAAGACGACATATGTGGTATTGGGTTCAGGAATGAATGTGTTAAGAGGTAGAAAAGACGAAGAGGAGACGATTGCTTCATGGATCAGCGAGTTTTGATTCACTTCAGGTTATACTCTTCAATGAGTATATAGAAGAGAAACGGTCAAGGTAGGTATCAAACTCGGACAACTGAAATAGACAAAACACATCAATTTACTTGAAAACATACACACTTCACGTTCACCATATTACATTTAATCAATCGTATAGCCATAGAAAAATTCATGTAATTCTTTTACCGCACTATAAATCGTAAAGAAATGAAGTTTTTTCCCGCACGATATAGAGTTTGGGAAAAACTGACATTTCTTAATGAAAAATCATGGCAAAATTTCAGTTGTCGGATGCACAAAAAAACATTATACACCGAGTTTGAGAGCGGGTGGAATGGCAAAAATTACGAGAAAATGTTAAAAATTCCCTCACTTTCGGCCCCGAAAAGAAACTCACCACAAATTTTCTGCATGATATAAAGTGAACTTGTCGAGCTGTCAATAAAAAAATGACGTGCATGTAGTGAAGTGACAGCGGGGTGAAAAAATGGCAGCATTTATTTTCATCAGTAAAAATTGTGCAAAAAATAAACATTTTACCCAAACGTTTCGTCAAGGATTTAATTCGATCAATCGCAAATCGAACGGACAAAAGTTCAACGAACTATCGGCGAGGGTACGTACACAATTCTGCCGTTTCCCCTTTAAACCAGTCCCAGATGCAATCTTCACTTTTTTTTATTTTGGTTTTCTCGAATCAAAAAAAATATTTTTCGTTTTGTCATGCCAAACCGAATTATTCGTTTTTAATCAAATCAAATTTCATTTCAATTTCCAGACCGCACACTGAATTGATTCGAGAAAACCATAAAAAATTGGGATTGCATAAGTGAGTGTTGATGTCGCGGACATAGTAATCGCAAGCGAAAGAAAAACCCAGTGAAACCATAAAGACCTTCAACTTATCAAAATTAACGAGACACCGCGCACGTATATTTGCTGCTATCACTGCGCATTTTGCCCGTAACATTTGTTGCCATTGAACCTTATCAACTGAGCTGAGTGAAAAACGATGGGTCGAACGTTGCGTTTAAGAAAGCGCCAAACGTCGACGGACTCTTTTACCAATTTAAGTGGCAATCCGAAACACATTGCGTTGGTGAAGTGGCTGAAATCGACCGGTTGGTCAAACGAAACCAAATTGAAAACCGGCGACTTTGCGATCACCGGCCGTGGTGTGTATTCGAAAATAAACATCGACGCCAGCGATCCGTTGATCGAGCTTCCGTTCTCCTGTCTGATAACACTCGCCACCATAGACGACGATTTGGAGTTTAAAAACATTTTCCGTGAGTCCATCGACCAGCTGACCACCGGCAAATCATGCGGCGAAATTGCATTTCAATGTCTGCTGGCACTGTACCTCGTCTATCTGCGGCACCACAAAAAGTTCGTCGAGTACATTGACTCGATTCCGACGGAATTCACGACGCCATTCTTCTGCTCCAAGCAAGAGTTGATGGTACTGCCGGACGTCATATTCCAGGAAGTGTTCGACCAGAACAGCGAAATCAAATTGAATTACGGAAAATTCGCATCGGTTCTGAACGACAAACTGTGCAGCTGCCATTGCGGCGACAATCTGTCGGTGGTGTTCAATTTGGAATCGTTCAAATGGGCGTACTTTGTGGTCAATTCGCGGTCGGTGTACATCGATGACAAAGCGATGAAGCAGATGTCGTCGTCGTCAAAATTACTGAAAATTCTGAGCAACAAACCGAACATTGCGCTGGCACCATTCCTAGACTTAATCAATCACAGCGACAAAGTACCTGAAACCAAACCCCAACTGTCCATACCACTGTCGGCACTAAGTCCATCCAGCAAGCCGGAACTCACCTATCAAATCTACACCAACACCAACATCAAAAAGAACCAGCAAATCTTCATCAGCTACGGTACATTGGACAACACAACACTGCTCAGCGACTACGGCTTCACCATACCAAACAATCAACACGACCGCATCACATTCACCTTCACCGAAATGTCGGATTTCTACAAAGCAACCAAGATCGTCCAACCGAACTCCAATCAAAAGTTCAAATTCATCCGAGAAAATCGGCTGACCGACGAGATGTTCGTGAACCGAGCGGACGGTTTCAGTCACAATTTGATGATTGTGTTGACGGTGCTGTTCGTGCATGTGGAGCATTTCAGCAATTTGCTCAGTCAGGTGGCGTTCGGTGATGTGCCGCCATTCGAACCGATCGAACAGGTGGCCGGCGATTTGATCGAATTTAAGCGAAAACAATTCGTGAAGAACAGGGAAGCGTTAGAGAATCTACGAAATTTGGGTGAATTGACAGAGAGTGGGCGATTTGCCGTTGAGTATGTCAATGAATGTATCTGTCTGTTGGATGATGTAAATAAAATGAAATCCTAAAAGGTGCGAGTTTGCGAGTTTTCTCTACATCGATGGTCGTCGATCCCTTGGATTCTTATTGATTCTCATCCATCAGCCGAAGTAAAAGTTATAAGTGTGTCGTTCCTGAAGAAGTGCCTGATGCACTTGTCACTCAAGAAATGGGTGAAAGTTCTCTGTTGATAATGACGGCACTAAGGTAATAGAGGCCTTGCAACCGTTACTTCCCCGAAACTTTTCGTTCTCCGGAAAAGTCGTAGCCTTTCGTAACATTTCGAATCGAAGCCACTACCATCGACGAAAATCGTTTGTTCGTTCTCTGAATTATTCGTTTCTGAGCTCTAAAGTGAAAGGGTGACTTGGTGTGCATCTCAGTCAGCTTTCATCGTTACTCGATTGGCATGAGTGTCGAAGGGAAGTTATTAGTTTGTAACACATAAAGGATGAAAGGGAAAAAATTGCTGAAAGGTCTGTCGTACCAGACAAGTTAAAGGTTTGAAAAAGTTGAGCGTCACCTTATGACAGACGCGATCTGTGACACTCTCTGATTTCCGTTAGAATTACGAAAGAGGCTGAAGATCACCTCGACTTCAACCAGATTTTCACCGATTTTCCCTGCTTGACCGATGAAGTTAAATAAAGGGCGTAGTTTAACATTACCATAACGAAAGCCAATGTTGCAATGACAACGGAAAAATATCATCAAACCTAATCGAAAGTGCATAAGAACTAGCTCTGTGAAGGAACTGAAGGTTTGCTCACAATACAGAGTTTTACTACAATAACAAGGGTCGAACTGGTCAAAAAAAGCCCTTCGGGCTTTTCCTAAAATTTTACTGTAAAAATCCCTTTGTTGACCTTCATCCATACACAAATGAAAAAGCCCTTCGGACATCGCCCATTTGCCCTTAGGACCATTTCGGGCCTGACACTAACTCTAGGTCGTAGGCACGCATGATCCGTTTCACTTCCCTACTATTATGTACTTTGACCTAGCGTACCATTTGCGGACTTCAAATCTCCAAAAGTAAAATTGAGTAAAATTTTGAATAATTCCAAGTTAAATCAAATCCCCAAAATTGGACCCTGCCTAGCACTGCTATGACACTCCTTTATAATGTAGCTGTCATTCTTAGACCGGAACAAGTTTACATACAACAGGTTACACACCGCAGTTGCTCAAACAAAGTTATTCTATTTACACAATGACATCTGTTTAGAGCCAAACCACCTTTTGAGCATTAGTAATGGTAAAATGAATATAAAAAACCGAAAGAAATAAAATAAAAAAAATTCCGACGAGGATGGGATTCGAACCCACGCGTGCAGAGCACATTGGATTAGCAGTCCAACGCCTTAACCGCTCGGCCACCTCGTCATATGCGTAGATCTCTGACTATAGTCAATTAGTATTTTCAAATGTGTTTGCAGTTGCTGAGGTGTCTGTATTCTTGACGATCACCTTTCAAAGTTTTCATCATTTTCAATGGACTTAAAAACGTAATCGAATTCTGTCAGCTGTTTATTTCCCAGAAGTTAAGATTCTAATTTTTTTTTTTGAAATTTTCGTAATTCAGCAAGTTTGGGGAAATGTACTCAGCCTAGCGAATTGTTCGACGGCATATTTTTTTAAGGTGCAAGCGCAGTTCACTGTTTTTGGTCTCCGTTTAGATATTGCGCATGCGCACAGAGAGAATTTTCTCTCTGCGCATGCGTATTGTCTAAACGGAGACCCAAAACGGTGAACTGCGATTGTAGCTTTAAAGTTGAAAAGAAATGCGCATCCGATAACTTTTGGGATTGCCGTTCGTGAAGGACGTCTTACCTTCAGAGATCGGATTTACAAAATTGACGTTTTTTACTTGCGCCTGCGTTTCAACAACATTTCTTCTTATTGTCTTTGCAGATCTTTTCCACATCGCATGCGTTAGATGCTGTCAGTAAACGCAATGAAAGTCAACCATCGAAACCGGTTCTGGGCACAAACATTTTCGGGAACATTTTCGCGAAGAGAAAGCCAATTCGTTCAGGTAATTTGGGAAACACTTTTTTCGTAGTACAAGCGGCAAGGTTTTAGGTTTAGATGTTAACCTTTTACAAGACGGATTGTCGTCTGTTTTCGGCAATGACGACGACGACGACAATAAAAAGCGATGTGCTCTGGCTATGGTGCTCTCTTAAATAGTCAAATGCGTGGAGAAAGAGAGGAAGAGAGAGAGAGAGAGTTGCTAATTGTATCGCTTGTCGTTTGTAAAAGGTTAAAAATAGACAGCATCGATTCAACACAATTCAAATAAACTCCGAAAGAAGGTGAGATATGCGAGCTGGATGAGGTGATTGGTAAAATGAAATGAAACAATTCGTAGTCTAGTTTAGTTAGTTGAGTTCGTTCGATTTTCTTTTATTATTTTTGTTTTCCTCTCTTCAAAGCGTAACTAACTTACTTACCCATTACCCTGTACGTTCATCAAGTCAACAGATTCGATCCTTATGCTTAAGGTGCCAGCGCAGTTCACCGTTTTGGGTCTCCGTTTAGACAATGAGCATGCGCAGAGAGAGAATTGTCTCTGTGCACATGCGCAATATCTAAATGGAGACCCAAAACAGTGAACTGCGATTGCAGCTTTAGTTTCCTCTTACCAAAAAAAGTACTCCGTGTGAGAGACAAAATTGAATTTTTTCAATTTTTCTTTGTTTATTTGACAGATTGCTCTCTCACGGCTCTCTAACGGAGTACTTTTTTTGAGTGGAATGGGCACTTTAGTAATAAATGAAACATTAAAGCTGCGAGCGCACTTACACCGTTTAGCTCTCCGTTTACGTTTTAACAATGGAAAGTGGGAGGAGCTTCCATTGTTCACTCGTAAACGGAGTGCTAAACGGCGTAAGTGCGCTCGCAGCCTAAGAATGTCAAATGGGAAAACTTCTAAAGGTTTCCATACTGTCACCAATTCATCCAAATTTGGTGAATCTTTGCAGTGACTCCCTGACATTTTGATATATGTCTGCGAAACCAATGGAGCTTCCATGACGAAGTCACTTTGCATTTGGTTTTTGTTTGATATTGGACAAGGATGTGCCTTAAAACACATCCATCAAATTCCCTCAGACAGATGCAGTGAAATTTCCGCATGAATTTGCTTCCACACTTACAATCAAAACTGTTTATATTGTGGAAACTGCTACCCGTACGCGCGTGGTAGTGGTTAAATTGTATAAACAGTTTTGATTGTTGAGTGGATCATCTGAAAAACAGCTGAAGCAAATTCATGCGGAAATGTCACTGCCTCCGACTGTAGCTGGTAAATGAATTTAAGTCGAGTGAGATGTACCATATGGTGAAATCGGGAAAGTCCTATTGCTCCTTTCATTTTTTCAGTGTCGTATGGCCCTTTTGGTAGCCAGTCTGACCCGAAATGGAAGTGATCAATTTCGGGTTCGGTTTAATTCGGGTTAAGTCTTAAATCTTAAGTTAGCGTACAGGTCGACCTAAATTTGATCGGAGCAAGCATTATTTTCAAGAGCAGTGCCAACTTATCATACAACGTGAGCAGGAAGGGTGTATGACCATATGGAGTTGGAAGACGGTTGCGATCTTTTTGGACAGTTTTGAGTACCACATTGTCTATGAACCATGACCCTAAAAAAACCCGTGCACCGTCGGATGTTAGTGTTTCTCGCGAACTGAAATTCTCGAGATGTCAACGGATTTTTTCAAGTTCATTTTAACAAATTGACAATTCACCACATCACAAGGCTCCATCTAAGTCCGTGATGGCAAGTAGAATTACTATGACATCACGTCGAATTGGCCATTTATTCTGAACTCAATTGTCTGCTTCGGGAACTGAAGTTTGCTTATATTAGTTTCGTTCCCATAAAATAACTTTCAATTGGACATTAGGTCCGCTTCCATCACACACACACGCATCCTTTTATTAACAATTTTCGTTTTGTGTTTTTTTCCTTTGTATTATTTGCTCTGCCTGGCTTTGACCTTTGTGGCTATTACTTTCAATCGAGTAATTCCCATATAGGTCAAGGACAGCCTGTACGATACTGTTTTCATCCAGGAGCATCCACAGACACAGGTGACACATTCGGAGTGGCCGGTGCACCGGACATATCTTCCAAGGACATGCTAACGGCCATGATGTCATACATTTGGCCCAAAGACGATGCAATGATTCGGAAACGGGTTGTTCTGTCGCTGAGCTTATTGATTGCGTCGAAGGTGGCAAATGTCGGTGTACCGTTTCTGTTCAAAGCGGCCGTTGACGGACTGAACGTATTGAGTATGGCTACGGCGCCGGAAGCTGTGCTGGCCAGTACCGTTTCGCTGGTGATTGGTTACGGTATTGCTCGGTCGGGAGCGGCAGCGTTCAACGAAATACGGAACGCCGTTTTCGCCAAAGTTGCCCATCATTCCATACGGAAAATTGCGACCAATGTGTTCATGCATCTGCACAATCTGGATTTGGCGTTTCATTTAAATCGGCAAACGGGCGCGTTGTCTAAGGTTGGTGCGGGAAAGACTCTTTGTGCCACCGAGAATTGAAATACGACGGATTTCAATATCGATAACTAGATTGAAATGTCCAAAATTACAACACCCGTTTTCATGGCTTATTACAACACTCAAACCAGTGTTGAAATGAAATTCGTATGAGTTATTACAGCATTCGTTTTAAAAAAATGCAAAGCAACGTGATCAATCAAATTCGAAGAGTGATTGTTTACAATGAAAATTCTGAATTTTTGTGCATTTGTCTATTTCAATTCTCGGTTGGCACAAAGCATGATGTGTTACACGTATTGTAATGAGATTTTTTCAGCACACGACCCAATTTTCCTTACTCGCTCCGCTCGTAAGGAAAACTTGGGTCTAGTGCTGAAAAAATCAACATTACAATACTTGTAACACAACATACTATTTCAGGTTGCGGTTGAAACATTCTCATTTTGCAGACAATCGATCGAGGATCTCGAGGAATCAATTTCGTATTAACGGCCATGGTCTTCAATGTTGTCCCAACGATTTTTGAGCTGGCGCTCGTCTCAAGTATTCTTGGAATTAAGGTAATTTCCCGTGGGAATGTCCGCTGGGTGTACCTGCAATTCATTCAAAATCCATTCGTCTTTTAGTGTGGATTAGCTTTCGCTGGCGTTTCAATGGGCTGTGTCGGAGTATATGCAGCGTACACATTGACCGTGACCCAGTGGCGAACCAAATTCCGTGTGTTCATGAATCGAGCCGAAAATGACGCTGGAAACAAGGCCATCGATTCGCTTATCAATTACGAAACCGTCAAATATTTCAACAACGAGAAGTACGAGGCCGAACGATACGACAACGTGCTGAAGAGCTACGAACAGGCGAGCCTTAAAACGTCGTCCAGTCTGGCGCTGCTCAACTGGGGACAGAATGCAATTTTCAGTGTTGCTCTCAGCACGATAATGGTGCTGGCCGCTCAGGAAATCGTTAAGGGAAACATGACCGTCGGTGACTTGGTCATGGTTAATGGATTGCTGTTCCAATTGTCCATTCCGCTGGGTTTCTTGGGAAGCGTTTACCGGGAAGTCAGACAGGCTCTGCTGGATATGAAGAGTATGTTCGTTTTGATGAGCATTGAGTCGAACGTTCGAAACAAAATCGACTGTCCACACCTGGCGGTTGATCGAAGCAATTCAACGATTGAATTCAGGAACGTTGCTTTTCAGTACGAAACGGGTAAGCCGATTTTCACGGACCTCAATTTCACAATCCCGGCCGGTAAAAAGATTGCATTCGTTGGCGGCTCGGGATCAGGGTATGTGCGCTTCCATGTGACTCTGTCGTCAGATTCTCATTCGGTGTTTTTTCCCCCGTTTAGTAAATCTTCGATGATCCGGCTGCTGTACAGATTCTTCGAGCCACAGTCCGGTTCGATTTTGATTGGCGGTCAGAACATAAACGATGTCGACATCGATAGCCTACGCAAATCGATTGCGATTGTACCGCAAGTAGGTGAAAAGGAACGTTGAAAACGGTCGCTTTGGTTTGACTAAAAATTTGAATTTTAGGATTCGGTTCTGTTCCACAACACGATCAAGTACAACATCAACTACGGCAATTTGAGCAAAAGTCAGGCTGATGTGGAGAAGGCTGCAAAGATGGCTGACATACACGATAGTATTTTGAACTGGCCGAACGGATACGATACGCAGGTTAGTTGTGGAACAGAAAGACAATCTTGAAGGGAAAAATGTGGAGAAAATGAATTCGACCTGACGATGTCATCAGTAGCCCCGAATGCCCTAGTGATTGAGTGACAAGAGAAAAATTCTCGAAGGGATGGTGGACGATCTGGACTGTCAAAACGTTTCAATTGTCAAAATCTCTCCGAATAAAAGTCTGACGAGGTGCAAGGTCTCCAGATTTGAAAGTCAAAGAAAGAAGTCTCTAAAATGGTGAAATCCCAACTTGTATGGCGGAGTAGCATTTTTTTTCGATTTTTCATGTTCTACGTACAGTGTGGGTCGGTGCAGGTCGACCATGTCAAAATTGGCGAGTACTATCCACTAGGTGCACCAACAGACCCGTTGGAACATTGACCCGAATCGTTAAAGGGATATCTGTCATCCCTTCCATCCATTCGTAGCATTATCTAATTGAATTTGTTCCTGTTTCTCCCACCGCAGGTCGGTGAACGTGGCCTAAAACTGTCCGGCGGAGAGAAGCAACGCGTTGCCATCGCCAGAGCTATTCTAAAGAACACTCCAATTTTGGTGTTCGATGAAGCGACTAGCAGCTTGGATTCGATCACGGAACATGTAAGCCCGTCTCGTCCGTTGACGATTGTAACATGTGATGACTAACGCAACCACAATTTCCTTCCGTAGAATATTCTTCAAGCTCTGATGCGAGCCACCGAAGGACGTACGAGCATTTGCATAGCACATCGACTGTCGACGGTCATGGATGCCGATGAAATTTTGGTGCTGGAGAATGGGAAAATTGCTGAACGAGGTACACACAGCGAGTTGCTGCCGAAAGGTGGACTCTATTCAAAGTTATGGTCGACGCAAAATAAATTGTAGACGAGACGCAACGGATGGAGGGCAGGGGCTGTTGTTATTTACTATTTAGGCTGTACCTTTTAACCGTTGTTTTTAACGTTCTTTTGAAGGATTCACCGTATTTGAAAGAATTTTTCTTTTTAATTAATTGTTAAAATCGTTCGTAGACAGAATTGTTGTTACGATGTATACACACACCACACCTACCTACGCATAGTATATAATAAGATAAATGATGAAGAGACTATTTTTGTAAATTGACGTGTCCTATACTGTAAATAAATAAGTTTTAAGACCACACACAGCACTGAGGCGCATCGTTTTCTTAGTTTCTTGACTGTTTGGCAACATTAATTGCATGGGTATGGGTATGGGTATAGGAGGTCCCGACAATGTGCTTAAACTTGGAACGATGCATTCTTTTGAGGAGATGCGACATTTACACACGGTCAATGTAGTCAGTAACTATCGTTAAAAGGCCGATATTATTGTTCAAAAATAGCTATTTTGCTAACTAGTTAGTAAATGGGCTTGTTTTGCGCACTAGATGTGAGTTTGCCGATATGAGCGGAGCGAGTTAACACATCGTGTGCGCAAAACCCCATTTACTGACGTTTCGTGAACAGAGAAATGATAGGTTGGTATACGCCTGTGGCGAGATAGAAGGAACATGTGAATGACAGTTGGCTCCTACTATGGGAGAGAATGGGAGAGAAAGTGACATTCCTAATGTTTCATTTATTACTAAGGACCGAATCTGTTAACTTGATGAACGTAATGGGAAAATAAGTTAGTTACGCTTTGAAGAGAGGAAAACAAAAATAACAAAAGAAAATCGAACGAACTCAACTAACTAAACTAGACTACGAATTGTTTCATTTCATTTTACCAATCACCTCATCCAGCTCGCATATCTCACCTTCTTTCGGAGTTTAATTCAATTGTGTTGGATCGATGCTGTCTATTTTAAACCTTTTACAAACGACAAGCGGTACAATTAGCAACTCTCTCTCTCTCTCTTCCTCTGTTTCTCCACGCATTTGACTATTTAAGAGAGCACCATAGCCAGAGCACATCGCTTGTTATTGTCGTCGTCGTCGTCATTGCCGAAAACAGACGACAATCCGTCTTGTAAAAGGTTAGCCTCTAAACCTAAAACCTTTTCGCTTGTACTACGAAAAAAATGTTTCCCAAATTACCTGAACGAATTGGCTTTCTCTTCGCGAAAATGTTCCCGAAAATGTTTGTCCCCCGAAACGGTTTCGATGGTTCACTTTCGTTGCGTTTACTTACTGAGCGCATCTAACGCATGCGATGTGGAAAAGATCTGCAAAGACAATAAGAAGAAATGCTCATCTGGAGCTAAGACGTCCGTTACGAACGGCAATCCCAAAAGTTATCGGATGCGCATTTCCTTTCAACTTTAAATTATGCCGTCGAACAATTCGCTAGACAGAATTCGATGTAGTTTGAAGCCAATCAAAACTTTGAAAAGTGATCGTCCAGAACACAAACACCTTAGGGCAAACACATTTGAAAATGCTAATTGATTGTAGTCAGTGATCTACGCATATGACGAGGTGGCCGAGCGGTTAAGGCGTTGGACTGCTAATCCAATGTGCTCTGCACGCGTGGGTTCGAATCCCATCCTCGTCGGATTTTTTTTTTAACTTTCTTTAATTTTCAAGCACATTTCAACTTGTTATTTCCGAAAATGTATTTTTAGACACATCAGCTTCATTTGATGTGGTGCATCCACACCGTGGATTCCACAGTGATCAATATCTTCTAATTACGGCTCTGATCGTGGAAACATTTCGATTAAAAAAAAAGTTAAGAAGGAAATGTGACGCAAGTCCTTGTGGATGCATCTAAAAAAACTGATATGGCCGAATATAATGAAATCAAATGAACTGCATGAGTGTTTAACGGAGAGCGAAGATCAATTAAATTTCTGAATTAAAATGTATCGAAAGTTCGAATTCTCGAAGTATGAATTTTGTATGCGAATCATCTCTCAATTTGGCACTGTCCTCAAGGCCAGTTACGTTTAACTGAACCGAATTATATCTCTTGGTTAACACTCTACACTGCCTAAAGAGGCATCAATGCTTAGCTGAAATTGTGGCCTACATCTGGGTGTCTAGTATTTCTTTTTTGATGACATCTTTTCATCAGAATCCTTTTTGTAAAATGTACGACAGCAATAACGACCACGAATGTGTTAGTTTTAGTTTTAATATAAGTTAGATCTATGAGAAAAGTGAGCAGCTTAACGAAAAAACTACTACAACCGAATCATTTGCTGTCGAAAGGTAACACATTCGTGGTCGTTATTGCGGTCCTATATTTTCGAAAAAGAATTCTGGTGGAAAGAAATCATCAAAAGTAAACTTAAATCTAGCATTTAAAAAACGCCCAAATGTATGCTTTTCAGTAAAGCATCGATGCCTCTTAAGTCCTTAAGTACTGTGCTTGTGAATTGTAAAACTCTGTTGAGACACCACCACTATATAGTGTTCAAAGAGAATGTCAAAAAGAGTGTTCACGTTCACCCATCGAGCTCAGTTAAATTAACTGGTTTTTTCCTAGTTAACTGGACTTTTACATACAAATTTTGACGTATCACCCAACGGAACCAGTTAATTTTTCTCTCTTTTACGCTCTTTGAACACTGTATAGAATGTTTAAAGAGAATATCGAACTCAGTTAAATTATCTAGTTTGCTCCTAGACTTTTACATAAAAATTTTGACATGTAATGCTTCGAAACCAGTTGAATAATTTTTAGACCCGTACGAAGTACTGGGGTCTTATGCGTTTACGCATACGTCCGTAACACGTCGAATTGGACTCCCTGAGTAAGGGGAAACCTATTGTGGTTGTCTAGAGATGCCAAATCAGTGAAAAAAAATGTCCGTCTGTCCGTCTGCACGATAACTTGAGTAAAACGCATCCGATTTTGAATATTCTTTTTTTTCCCGTTTGGTAATGTCAAAAGACAGGCTAAGTTCGAAGATGAGTGATTTTGGATCGACCCTTCCCGAGCTGTGGCCCAATAAGTGCTTTACGGTTTTTCGACGATATCTCCAGACATTTAAGCACAACACTTGTCAGTGATACGTCAAAGAAAAGGTATTTACAATACCGATCGACAAAAAAAAAGTTTATAGAAATCGGATGACCGACTCGTGAGTTAGACCCGTTGGTGTGCAACAGGCACAGGGCGGCAAGCAGTTTTTGCTTGTAGGTCGGCCACATTTCAACATATTTCGTCTGTTTTAGCTTTATTAGATAGGTATTGACCGTACCAATCAGGGGAAAAAAAGTTTTTGAAATTATGTTCTCCGGAGCGTGAGCTAGGTCTCTTGGAGTGAGCTCTTATCTGGCTACTCGGCCGTACAGTGAACGTGGAGTAAATTTTGACCGAATTTCATGATTTTTTTTTTGTTTGAAAGGTATTAACGAATGTAAAGCGTCGGTAAAATTTCCGGTCTCCTAACAAAATGGCTGCCGGTGGCCATATTGGATTTTAATAAAAGTGATATATCTTGGGGAAAATGATACTTAGAGAGTTTCTGTTAACATGGAAATAATGTGTTAAGTGTGAGGGGTTTCAGTGATTCCATATATGGACATCTATATATACCTATATACAGCTATATTGAGCTATATACAGGCATATAGAGCTATATAATAGCATATTCCTCTGTGAAATGTTTATTTACAGTGAAATATAGGTAAATATAGCGGTATATAGCTGTTTAAATAGGAATTTATGAAATTTGTCTTCGTACGGGGCTGTCTATATTGCCTCCGGCAATTTACTTGGATATGCTAACAAGGCAAAGAAAGATAATGTAAGTGATTTTAAAGGGCAAATAGCTTTTCAGTAGAGAATGAAGTAAAAGAAATGAAGAGTTTCACAGTAAAGGCTTTTGATACGAATGGGTGTTTCGTACGGGTCGGCGTTAGCTATGTTTTTTTCTCTATTTTTCCGCTCTTTAACACAGTGTTAACGGAGAGAGATTTCAACAGCGTCAAGCTGCAATCGACGCTTTGGCTCTGAAAATCGATTCTCAAACGAACACGATCGCTGGTCTGCAGACATCGGTGGAGAAAATGAATGGAACGGTTCGAGAAAATACAGCCGCAGTTGTTGAATCTACCAAGGAGTCCAAAGCCACATACGCCAGCATAGCACGGAAAGGAATTGATTCGGTTGGAACGCCAAGGTCTACAAAGCGTGTGGAAACACCGAAATCGTTGAAGCCAATGAAAACGCCGAAAATGTCGAAGCCTGTGACTG
Source organism: Bradysia coprophila (assembly GCF_014529535.1). Classification (NCBI taxonomy): domain Eukaryota; kingdom Metazoa; phylum Arthropoda; class Insecta; order Diptera; family Sciaridae; genus Bradysia; species Bradysia coprophila. The sequence goes on along the minus strand of NW_023503941.1, from coordinate 5,420,081 downwards.
CCGGTACTTCTAATATCCTTATTGGAAAACCTCTTTCACCGCCTAAACAAAAGCGTGCTGATCAACCGGAACACGAGAAGGGTGTCTGGATTTCTGGAATTCATCGAGATACGACGGAAGCAGAAATAATGGAGCACATCAAGGGGTCGATTGGAATCGCTTCAACTGAATTTGAAGTTCGTAAACTGGTCAAGAAGAATCGCGACATCACAACGTATTCGTTCGTATCATTCTTCATTGGATGCAAACAAGCGAATTTCAGTACTCTGATGCAACCGATGTATTGGCCGTCAAACAGTCAGATCCGTGAATTCGAAATTGTGCGTAGACCGTCAACTGGAGCACGTGTGGGTCAAATTTCGCAACAAATGGAAGCATCAAAAAACTCGGAGCGCCTACTGAAGGATCCGGAGCAAACAGCGATGGATACCGCTCAGGTAACACATTAAACAGTATATGTTCTCGCCAAGCAATCGTTGACACTACACCAATTGATTTGAAAATAAATTCCATTGTCGCATGTCCAAATCGTATGCCGAAGTTGCAGTCGCTCATCACGTCATTTTTCCAAAACGCAAATGGTAATTCAGCAACCCGTCAAGATTTGCCATTGGAACTATCACAATCAGTCGACGATACCGAACGTTTCCATACATTACCGATCTACTATGACAACGTCCGCAGCATCACGAACAAACGAAATATCAGCATGAAAATCGAATTATCCATTTACAAGGCGCTCTGTTTCACCGAAACCATGTTTGACAATGGACAATCCAGCAGTGTATATTTTCCAGACAAATTCAATGTTTACCGGTGTGACAGAATGGTACAAACGTTGAGACGGTCGGGTGGAGTTGCAGTATTGGTGCATTATACATTGAGAAGTAATTCAGTTCCGATCAATTCTGAAATTGGACCGGATGAGGCGAGCGAATTCGTAGTTGTCGAGATACACATCAAACCTCGGCCATTAATCCTATACGTCTGCTACATGAGTGTGTTCGACCTGAGCATTGCTCTGAAACATTATCATCATGTGAAACTCATCGTAGAGAAGTATCTTAATCACCGAATAATTGTCCTTGGCGACTTCAATCTGCATGACATAAACTGGTCTATCGATGAAGACGATGAAAACGCCTATTTACCGTATGCTTCGACCGATCACAATGCTAATGGAAATCGTTCGTGCTTCCAAACTGATGCGCTCGACTTTTTGGACAAAATGCTTAGCCTGCCGCTATCACAGCTCTCGAATTTCCGCAATAATGCATCAAACGTTTTGGACTTGGTATTCGTGAACGAGTCTGATGCAGTTAATGTAACAAGTGACCGATATACTATCATCGAGCAGTCACAGCAAGACGCCAGACACATTCCGTATGAAATCAAACTGGATTATTCGAAATCATCATCGTTTACGGAAACCGTTACTGTTCGTCAATACAAACGTGGAAATTATGAAAGGATGGCACACCAATTGGAAGCAATAAATTTCCAGCACGAATTCAACATGAGAGATGACGAATCAGCTTACAAATTTTTCATTCAAACAATACAGTCTCTCATTGAACAAAACATACCAACGAGAACGATTAAAAAGTATTCGAACAAACCGAAGTGGTGGAATAAAGACATTCAACATCTAAAGAATCGTCGGAATAAACTGTACAAGCGCAAGGGTGATGGGCCGGCATCAATGACCGAATATGAGGCAGCAGAAAAGGCATTTAGTGATGAATGTGACCATCGATCCGATGAATTCAATATACGCACGCAAGAGAACATCAAGTCAAACCCGTCGGAATTTTGGAAATTTGTCAAAATGAACGGTCGAAACGAGAGGTATCCTGACGTAATGAAATATGACGATAAAATTGGCACATCGACGGAAGAAATTGTCAACTTATTCGCTGATTACTTCGAATCGATTTATGTAAAGGACGATGGAAACTGGAACTTCGACGATGTTTATGTTCCAATAAGTGGCGCTGAGGAAATCAATTTATCGTTGTTCGACATTGAGGCAGCAATTCATTCGCTCGATTGGAAAAGTGGTGCTGGTCCTGATGACATCAAGCCATTGGTTATTAAAATGTGTGCACCAACGATTGCATGGCCCATTTGGCTGCTGTATCAAAAATCGTTTGATTCTGGAAAGATTGCGGCTGCAGCAAAAATGTCGCGGGTTGTTCCTGTCCACAAAAAAGGTGACAAAGCTAACGTTACGAATTACAGAGTCATTGCCATTCAAACGCTGCTTCTTAAAATCCATGAAATTGCCGTGAAACGTAAAGTTAGTGAAAAGATCCAGCCACAATTGAAAAGTGCACAACATGGGTTCAGAGACAAAAGATCTGTTGTCACGAATCTACTTGGGTTGTCTATACTGGCACATGCCGCCTTCGAACGGTTAGCACAGCTTGACATATTCTACGGTGACTACAAGACGGCGTTCGATAAGTTGGTAATTTTGATGCTGATTATCAAGTTAGCTAGATTTGGAATCGGGAAGAAAACAGCACGTTGGATTTGTCAATACTTGGTTGGTAGGACCAATTACGTTCAAATTGGGAATTCCAAATCAACATTGTATGAGTCACCTTCGGGAGTACCGCCTGGGAGTTCACTTGGACCGCTTATGTTCATTGTGTTCATAAATGACATTGTTGACGTAGTGGAATTCGCGAATACTCTACTGTTCGCCGATGATATAAAATTGGCGTCCATAATTTCTGACCACTATGACACACGTAAAATGCAGCGTGACATCGACAATGTAGTAAACTGGAATACAGTGAATCGTCTATTCTTCAACGAGGAAAAATGCTACATTTTCAGTTTATACCGACACGAACCATCGTTCATCCGTGCCAATTACACAATGGGCGATAAGATCATCAGCAGAGTCGAGGAAACGAGCGATTTGGGCGTATTGGTCAATAGATGGTTTCATCCGGGTAGTCACATTGAACAGATGACAATGAAGTGTCGTCAGACAATTGGCTGCATTAAGCACTTTTCAAATGGCAATTTTACGAAAGAAACGCAGCGAATACTCTATGTGGCATACGTACGGTCAAGGCTGGAGTTCGCATCGCCCATTTGGAACCCAGCAGCTCAAATATACAAAGACGATATCGAATCCGTACAGAAGCAGTTCGTAATCTACTTATTGGAAAGTCGAAGCAATGCGACAACATACAGACTTGCACCGTATGAAGATCGATGCAAACTACTTAAGTTACAAAGCTTGGAAAAACGACGTACTGTTGCAGATGCAATGCTCGCCTTCGACATTTACAAACGTAATATTGTCGACGATTTAATTTCACCAAGATTTGTTCGAAACATTCAAAGTGCTTACAATTTTAGAGAGTCTACGATGCAACTGTTGATTGAGCCAAGGTATTCTAATGTGTACTTAACTAATCAGACTTTAGTTCGTCTAATTCGGCTCATTAATGAACATAAAACGGAAGTGACGAAGTGTAATAATAGACTGTCTTTTAAAAGTGCGATTATTGATAAGTTAGGTATTAATCTGTTGTGATTGTTTGTAAAGCTTGATTGTATGATAGTTAAACTATGTTTGTATTTATATGTATCAGATTATTCAGCCAGTCTTTGGCGGTGGAAATAAATTCAATTCAATTCAATTTCGTCTGTTTTAGCTTTATTAGATAGGTATTGACCGTACCAATCAGGGGAAAAAAAGTTTTTGAAATTATGTTCTCCGGAGCGTGAGCTAGGTCTCTTGGAGTGAGCTCTTATCTGGCTACTCGGCCGTACAGTGAACGTGGAGTAAATTTTGACCGAATTTCATGATTTTTTTTTGTTTGAAAGGTATTAACGAATGTAAAGCGTCGGTAAAATTTCCGGTCTCCTAACAAAATGGCTGCCGGTGGCCATATTGGATTTTAATAAAAGTGATATATCTTGGGAAAAATGGTACTTAGAGAGTTTCTGTTAACATGGAAATAATGTGTTAAGTGTGAGGGGTTTCAGTGATTCCATATATGGACATCTATATATACCTATATACAGCTATATTGAGCTATATACAGGCATATAGAGCTATATAATAGCATATTCCTCTGTGAAATGTTTATTTACAGTGAAATATAGGTAAATATAGCGGTATATAGCTGTTTAAATAGGAATTTATGAAATTTGACTTCGTACGGGGCTGTCTATATTGCCTCCGGCAATTTACTTGGATATGCTAACAAGGCAAAGAAAGATAATGTAAGTGATTTTAAAGGGCAAATAGCTTTTCAGTAGAGAATGAAGTAAAAGAAATGAAGAGTTTCACAGTAAAGGCTTTTGATACGAATGGGTGTTTCGTACGGGTCGGCGTTAGCTATGTTTTTTTCTCTATTTTTCCGCTCTTTAACACAGTGTTAACGGAGAGAGATTTCGGTTCAGTTAAATCTAACTGGCCTCGAGGACAATGTCAAAAATTAGAGAGGATACGCATTTCAACGATTTCAACTCATCTTCATTCATAAATTTTTAGCATTGCTCTTCGATGTTGAAGAAGGTTTCGCTTCTTTTCCTAATTTTTCACGATACTTTACTAAAAAAATTAATTATTCAAAGTTTCGCTGCATGGTTTAATGAAAAAACGGCTTGAAATAACGTTCGGCATCGATCAAAATGTTTTGCTTGGAACTTAATTGTCCTTCGATACACCTGTGCTGTTGACTGTACTGTTCTTAGCCCACGGTTGTAATTCACCAGAACACCAAAACCAATAGACCAACGTTCCAATTCCATAAATTCCGGCAGCTACATAAAAAACCAGCCTCCATTCTGCGGCTGTCTACGCAATAAAAATTCAATTAAATTCCAGGGAAATGAACAACTGACTTGCGATTCATACTTTGCTTTTCACCAAATACTCGGTTAATATTGGACTCACAATTCTGGGAACTAGAAGTTTAAGGACGATCATTGACAGTTCTTATGTTAAATATGTTACAAATTTACGTGTGCCCAGTGTGTTTGTTATCCCAAATATTACACTCGCGTAGTTTGGAGCGATATCCAAGACATTTACACTGCAAATTGTTAGAAAATTGTCCTTCTTACGCAAGAATTGACTTTAAAGAAGAGCGACTATCCACATAGAAGTCTCAACCCCTAATGTTAAACATTAGCCAATTTTTGAACTTACTAAAATCCACAGAAGGCCATCCCACCAAACCCTACCGATAAAGTGATGTAAATAACACTCCAGAATGATTGTTGCGAAAATGCTGCCAGTAGGAGAAATATCGCTTGCAAAATGAAACCTAAACAATTGAAGTAACGTCGCACTTGAGTGGTCGTCAAATATCCTTTGATTTGGAAGTGGTCTGCGCAGTGACCGGAGACCAGTAATAAAATGCCCATGGTCAAGTGCGGTGCAGCAGCTACGAGACCCGCTTTGCCCAGATCAAACATGAAGACGTCTGTTAAAAGTTGAAACATTGACTGTTAACGAAGAGAGATTTTGGTTCTTCTTCTTCTTCTTTGGTTCAGTTACACTTAAGTGGCCTTGAGAGCAGTCAGGGACTAACGTAAGGATTTTCCCGTGGGTGGGATTTCGACGAAAAGGCGCAAAAATGACTTCCTAATTCTTACTTAGAGGCGCCAAAAACAATGATTAAAAAAAGTCGAATTTTTCCTAGGGAGATTTGAAACACATTTTCCTTCCACTTCTGAGCCCTTCTTCTGGTGAAAAAGCCCGCGTTTGTTTTGTTGTCATTTAATTTGATTTCCTATTTTGCAGAATAATTTGAGATCTTACCAATGGCATGCAATTTCTTGATAATTTTGCCATTTGGCAAAACAGATTTGCAGTAATCATCTGCGAAAAAATTCTTTTCACAAAGAACGTGACTTACGTTACAATCAAATCTGAAGTGAATATGTAATAAAGGGTAGCACTCAGCACGCTTCCTTGTGGGACTACTGCTAGGATATGAGCTAGATATCCTAGATTTCTGACAATATGGTACAAAGACCGTTTTTGTGGAAATGATTGAACAATTTTAATAAGATAGAAAGGAAACTTTCGAAGGAACATTTTGTGTATTAGACTCTTATGCCATGCACTATCAGAGGCCTTCTCTATGTCAAATGTGAACAATCCTGTAGAGTTTTTCTTATTTAGAGCTTGTTGGATATGATTAGCTAAGATTTTGCTGATGGAGTTTGGCAGGCTAATTGGTCTGTAGTTGCTAGCACCTGATGTATCCTTAAGGAATGAAGACTGCTTTTGCAATTGCTAACCAGCCTAGTAATTTTCCACAGTTGGTTAGAGTAATTTTTCAACTGTGAAAGTCGGTCGTTCCACCTTTCCTTATTGAAGAATTTAAATTGAGCTTTGATCAATTTGTTCAGATGGTTAATTTTCTTGTCAATACTGAGGACATGGTTTCGCTGCCACTGTCGATTTTTGTAATTTCTAACTGATATTAACTTTAATATCGTGTTGTCTAGAGTCGGCGAGTGGTCGACAGTCTTGTACACAGGAATTCTTAATCAAATCATCAATCAACGACTTGGAATTTAAGTGGTATGGATCTGTCTACCTCCTGACTGTTACGCTAAAACCAACTTGTCACGAACTAAACGAAAACTAAACTAAAACTAATCGAAAACTTGGAATAAAATCAAAGTACTTTTTACGTTTTTGTAAAAATTTATAGTGTGGTCAAAATTGAATTCGTGGATGGGAATTCAAAAGGCGCGGGTGGGAAAATTCCCACCCACGATGTTCCTTAGGTTAGTCCCTGAGAGCAGTGGCAAAATGAGATAGGATTTGCCATTCTTATATTTTTGACATTGCACTCAAGGCCGCCACTTAAATTATCTTCGCTCTCCCTTCAATACGCACGCTACCATTACACTCGTTTTTGCATTCACTCAATAATAGCACGCTACCATTACACTCATTTTTGCATTCATTCGATTTTTAAATTTCGCCATAATGACATCGAGTCCAAGAGATATGAAAAGTTGGTACGACGATGGCGAGATAAAATGGTAAGAATGCGTAAAAATTGCATTCAAAATTAGTTCCATTCTCACTCAGTGTACTTTCATTGATTCAACGTAAGGCACACCAACATAACATATGTATGTACGCATACAATGAAAATTTCTTCTCTCCAACGCACAAAACAATGCACTTTCCCTATACAGTGTAAAGAGCATGAAAGAGAGAGAGAGATAGAGAGAGAAATGACCAATTTCGATGGGTGATACGTAAAAATTTGTGTGTAAAAGTGCAGTTACACGAGTTCCACTCTTTTTGACATTCTCTGTTAAAGTATAGTTTCCACTTAAAAGAGCACTCCGTTTAGCCTCCGTTTACATGACAGTTGTAAAATAGAACAAAGAAACTGTCACGTAAACGGAGTAAAAAATTGAAATAAATTCAATTTCCACTCCGTTTGCGTGACAGTTCTTTTGTTCTATTTTACAACTGTCATGTAAACGGAGGCTAAACAGGCTAAACGGAGTGCTCTTTTTAAGTGGAAACTATACTTAACACTCCAATAACGCAAATGTAAAATACCTCTCAAAAATGTTGGCAGCACTGTTATTACGGTATGCGTGCCCCACATTGCGGCTGTCTGTGCCACACATATTGCCAAAACGATTTTCGACGTGAATATGTCTTTCCATGGAATCGTGGAGCTTCCACTTCGTTGCAATAACCCCAACGAGCTCTGTATGTATTTCAGTTCTTCTTTCGATATGCGACGGTCTTGCTCGGGATCTCGTTTTACAATGATCAACCAGCAAATACACCATACACAGGCAATGCCACCTAATGCACAATGCAATGATAGCTACCTTGGTCACTTCACAAAGTGATGGCAAAGCTTACCCAAAACGTAGAAGGTACTTTCCCAAACAAAATTGGATGCCATTATTCTGCTGAACGACACCGCTATCACAGTACCAACGTACGTTCCGGCATATGACATTGTGGATATTCGAGATCGTTCTTGCGGTGGACTCCACCTATTATTTGGTTAACTTTTAACTCTGACACGCACTGCGCTTACCAATGTTTTCCTACCGTGACCAAACATCTTGAATGGATGGAAGTGCAACGCCTTGGCACATTCCTTGCATCAAACGAACGGCAACGAGAGTGTACAAGCCTGCATGGGCTGCAATTGGTGCTAACAATGTAAGAACGGATGCTGCGAATATACCCAAACCAAATACCAAACTGCCACCAAGCTTTGCACCCAAATAGCCACCCAATAATGAAGTCAAAATGTATCCGTAAAAGAACGAACTCACAATAAGTTCCTGTTCTTTTGAGCTCCAGTCGAAGTATCGCTCCTGTATTGAGTTACACTCCGTTACGAACCAATGTAGTGACTATAATATGAGTCCGCCTGTTTTACTTACGTGAACTACAGTGCCATTATCGTAATGCACAATTCGATTTTCTGTCATCGCAACAATGTCTACATTTAACTCACTTAACTTGCTAAATCCAATAATTGCCATCAGCACAACAACATAGCGCCTTTTTTGCCAGAATTTCCATGTTGAAGGCAGGTCGGATGGTGTTTCACTAGAAGTTTGGATGTAAATTTTGCATATGCATGGTTTAAGTTCGAAGATTGGCTTAGGGCTTGGGTCGGTTCTTCCTGTGCTAAAAATTTGTGGACGGCTAACTTTTCGAAGAAACTACACAAGCAAATCGTGTCCCACTTCCCTTGGTGACTATTGACGTATATAGAACGTATATAGACGCAGATAGCCACCCATCATAGACGCCAATAAACACCACATGTCAATAGACACCAATAGTTGGCGACTATTAGCGTTTATCGCCTATTGGTTTCTATTGGCGTCATTGGTGTCTAGCAAATAGCATCTGTCCCAGTATTGCTCGCATAGTTTCCCCCTCAGCGCGGTTCCTTTTTTATGTTTTAATTCTGTATTCACCTTTCGAATTCGTTCATTGTAAGTAATTTCAGAAATTACACTTCCACTATCGGTTTCACGTTTAGCCAAAAGTAAAGCGTGTTTCTTGAACACTGCCCAATTTGCTACTAATCAAATGGAAGCTGATAAGAACCGATTTGACTTATTTTAGTCGCGGTAGGAATTGAACATTTTGACTTATCGTTATTTTCTTCTTGTTTAACCCGAAGTATCTGTTAATTCTCCTACCACGACGATGCGATGTTACAAAAAAGAGAGATAAGAACTAAAATTATTCTCTAGAATTCAAACCTCCCAGGGAGGTGCGGGAAAACATGCAAAACAAGAAAATCACTCAAATCCAATTTTTAGGAAAATTGAGCTGGTCAATCAGTAGTTATAGGCGAGAAAGCATGCAAGATAACGTGATTTGCTTGTTTTGCCCGATTTTCACTAGCTGTAAAATATCTCCGGTTGTTTTGACACAAAAATGGTGCACAATGTGTCAAATTAAATGTATTGACGAGACGAAACAAAATAATTTTTAAGAAGAATAATAGCGAGAAAGCAAGACAAACTGAATATTTTCCTATTTTTCCTGTTTTCCCGCACCTACCTGAAACGATAACGGATAGAATCTGTTCATCGTCATAGAAGCTGAGTTGCTATCAGGAGAGCGGTGCGAATAATTTTGTTATGTTCTTTTCAGAATTTTCAGTCATTTAGCCCAAATATTGATTCTGTTTGTTGGGAATGGGAAGTTAATTCACACCGGTGAAGGAGTTCCACATGTGTATGAGTCACAAGATATGAATGTGTGGAACTTTGTGGAGTAAAATGAAGTAAAATAAGAGATAGAGAACGCGGCGGAACTTTTAGCTGTTCATGAATGTATCAAATAAAAATTGCGTCACAAGTGACAGATGTTGAGGAAACAGTTAAAGGCAACGTGAAAATGGAGAAAAATGTGTCCCGACCGAAAACCATTCAAAACAAAGTAAGTTGATTTATCTGCCACTTTGTGACGCAGATCGTAAAATTTCTATCGTTAAATCATTTCGTTCAGATGCATCTGCAGAATGTGTCACCAAAAATGATATCAGTTGTTTCTAAACGTCAAACTTATAAGTAACGTAGAGGGACTTGCGTCACATTTACCTTTGTAAGGTTTTATGACTGATGTACTAATGTGTTCAAATTATTAAATTAATAGAATTTTTTACGTGAATTTTCAACATTCTTACCAACACCAATTCAATATTGAACTCAAATTTAAATTGCCACACGAATAAGGGACCATTCATAAATGTCTAATACTAGCATGGGAGAGAGTAGTCCAGCCAAGCGTATCACGAAGTAGAGGTGAATGTATATGACGAAGAGAGGCAAAGGTCAAAAGGAAAAAGTGTAGAGCGTGTAATTTATGAACACCGGATAACCGGAAGCACTTAGTTTGAAAAATTGGGTCGCAATTGGTTCGAATGTCATTCATACATATTTTGTACGTAGATTTCGAAATGTAAGCTTTTCGATTTCGATTTTCTTGCACCATAACCAGAATTTGCAGGTGAATGGCTTTCACAAAACAGAGTTAAAAGAGAGTTCTCATTTTGACATAGCACCCATCGAGATCAGTTGAATTAACTGGTTTTTAGACCCGTACGAAGTTCCTTGTTGTGTAAATGACAATTACTTGATAGGGGATAAAGAGTTGAAAAGTCCAGTGTTCGTGTGAAATTTGTTGATCCGAGGCGAAGCCGAGATCACAATCAACAATCGACATGCGTTATCTCTCACATTTGAGAAACGAAATAAAACCTCCGAACAAAATCAAAATTCTAAACATGTGAAGGTCTATCTAGTGCAACGTTAAATCGTTCCATTCTCATAGAAGTCAGAATTCACAGTCATTCGTTTTGATTCGGGTTTGCCTCCGTGCAATGAAAGTATAAACCAGGTATGGTCTATTCATACAAACCGGATAGCGATTTCATATAAACTAACTCGCCTCTCATGAGAGGTGTGTAGCTTTACATGAAATCGCTATGTCCTCCGCTCCATACAAAGTTTGACATTCGACCATACCTTGTGTTGACGTTCATTGCCTCCGTGTGCATGACATTCAATATAGCCAATAGTTTGAAATGACAACTGTCACAAACACGGAGTCAAAACGGACAAAACGGATGTATCCCAACAAAAATCTCTTCGAGAAAAGTGTGACGCAGTCTTTGAAGTACAATTTCTAAAATGAATGATATGGCTAGAGTTGACGCTTTCAGCTTCGTTACGCAAAAATTAAATTTTACGCCCAATTAGTTCAAACAAGCCGGCTTAGGTTTTCTCATCATCTGCCAAATAATTTTTACAAAAAAAATTTTGACTGGAAACAACCAAAATTTTACCAAAAAAATCTGCGTCGCATGTGGCAGATAAATTTTCTTGCTGGTCTGTTCCTGAACATTTGCCACTTTGCCACGCAGATTTTTTTGGTAAAATTTTGGTTGTTACCAGTCTAAATTTTTTTTTTTTGTAAAAATTATTTGGCAGATGATGAGAAAACCTAAGCCAGCTTGTTTGAACTAAAATTGGGTGTAAAATTTAATTTTTGCGTAACGAAGCTGAAAGCGTCAACTCTAGCGATATCATTCATTTTAGAAATTGTACTTGATTTTTATGACTTTGTGTTGCTGGTATCACAAGAGTTCAACTATTTGATGTCATTCTGGTATTCATTGGATCTAAAACAAGCAAAACAACATCTAGAAATTGTACTTGAAAGACTGCGTCACACTTTTCTCGAAGAGATTTTTGTTGGGAAATCAGTCGTTTTAGAAGTTTTAGAACACTGCTTTTTATAACAGTTTATAACAGAAATTCGGAAATTTGGCGAAATTTGAAAATTTGACGAAAATCGAAAATTTAACGAAAATCGAAAATTTGACGAAAATCGAAAATTTAACGATAATCGAAAATTTGACGAAAATCGAAAATTTGACGAAAGTCGAAAATTTGACGAAAGTCGAAAATTTGACGAAAGTCGAAAATTTGACGAAGAAAGTAATTCTCTATCTGCCACCATTCAAGAAATATCTACAAAACCCCAATTGACCCACCCATTTCCAACTTTCGACATTTTTCACATATGCCCCTCTGTTCTACTCGTAAAACTCTGAGACTTTGCCGAAGAAAGTAATTCTCCATCTCTCATAACCCAAAAAAATATTAGTCCTTTCATCCTACGCTCGAGTAGCTCAAGATTTGGTCACTCTAATCACTCTAGCTCAAACGAATCTGCCCCGATTTTTTTAATTATTTTTTTGTTCGAATCGTGTTACGAATACCTTTCATTTGATGGGTCGCACGCCTCTGCAGGTTTCAATACAGCTAAGCTACAGCCGAAAACGGGTTCCCGACCCTCGAAAACCACACTCAGAAACCAGTTCGAGGCCAATTTTTATGCCCACCCTGAGGTTCCTGCAAAATTTCATGGAGATTGGCTGACTAGTTTCCGAGATCGTCCGTCGATAGATAGATAGATAGATAGAAACATACAGAGTAAGTTGAAAGATTTTGATTGTTTGGGAAAAGTCAATTTGGTGTATTTTGTATGAAAAGTGACCAATTTCAAAACGATGTATCTCCGGCAATTTTAAACCTACATAGTCGAGTGATAGCTCGTTTTGCTCGTATTTGAAGCGCGAATAAGATAGAATAGGTTTTGTGGTGATACAGGCCAAAGGAAAGAAACTTAAATTCTCGCCTATATATAGTTGCCGCGTCTCAAAAAATTTTCTTCGTTCTTTTTTTGGAAGTTAGACTGCGTCAAGTCCTCCGCTATCGCTTCGGACATGATGTGAGGCCCCACTAAGAAAATTTATTTTTCGGTTCATTTCTTATTCATTCGATCCAGCTGCCCAATCATTTGAATGATACGAAAACTGATGTTTTTCACCTTTGCTCAAATAACTGCAAGTTTTGTGTTAATAAAAGCTGTCGCTGTCAACAATTACAGATGTCTAGCCAAGGCTATCTCCTCCAGAGGCAATTTTCTTTCTCGCAACATTGAATAAACATGTGATCAGAACACGGGGAACACGGTTTGTGTTTGCTAACATCACTGTCTGGTTTCGTAAAAAGAGTTTAGTTTGATCGACGTTCTCTGCGTAAATTGTTCAAGTTATTCAAGTTGCGGAACATAATACACAAAAGGAAATTGAATTGTAAAATAATTGCGAAAATGAGTTCTTGGATACCATTGCAGTCGAATCCTGAGGTAAGGACAACCTTTTGTAATTATCCAAGTGAAGGACACATTTTGTCGATATAAAATCAAAATTCAAATCGATTGAAACTGTGTGGTGTTGTTTGGATAACGGTTGATTGGTTGAAATTTCTTTGTTACGCAGTGATGACGCGACGTCGCATTTACACAAATTTTTATTTCACTAAAACGCACAATATTAACCTTGCGCGATGTCATGGTCGTCATGGGCCGTTTTTATTTGAATGATTCAGTCTCTTTCCTTTCTTGTTTTATAAAGCGGAACACATCAAGGACGTGAATTTCTCTTCCATTCTTAGATTCTCAGCGCATACCTTCGAAAACTTGGTGTTCCGAGAGGCTGGAATATCGTCGATGTTTTGGGACTGGATGAAGAATTGCTGAATCAGGTGCCGAGACCGGTCGCGGCGTTAATTCTTCTTTTCCCGTTGTCTGAAAAAGTAAGTCGTTTATCGCATCGTCGTCGGCTAATTGAATTCCTAACATTTTCAATATAACACAAACTCTGTGTACAGTACGAGCAACATCGATCGGCTGAAGATGAAAAATTGAAGGCGAACACTCCTGTCTATCCGAACGATTTGTTTTACATGAAGCAGACAATTAACAATGCTTGCGGTACTTGTGCATTGATTCATGCAGTATCCAACAACAAAGAGTAAAGTTCACATTTAACCGCGTCAGCCGACCCAGCTGTGACTTCGTTTTGTTCTATCTTTTCTCTCGCAGGATCGTTCTGAAGGACGGAATTCTCAAGAAGTTTCTGAATTCCGCTCGTGATCTAACAGCCGAAGAGCGCGGCAAATTGTTGGAAGTCAATACGGATTTTATGCACACGATGAACACACATCCATTGCCGGCATCGGAAGAATCATCGGAAACCAGTTCGGACGGTGTCGATCTTCATTTTGTTGCGTTTATCGAAAAGGATGGCGAATTGTACGAATTGGATGGATTGAAATCGTTTCCGATTAAGCACGGCCCTACCACCAAGGAGAACTTTTTGAAGGTAGAATTTGATGCTTGGAAACTTTTACGGGTCGAGGGACTGACATCAAAAATAAAAATTTTTTCGGTTTAGGATGCAGCCAAAGTGTGCAAAGAGTTTATGGCGCGGGACCCAAATGAGTTACGTTTTACGGTGAGCGCAATTACTTATGCGAAAGTTGAGAAGATGAAAGAGCAGTGCTCGATTCTCAACTGAATTGATATGAAATGTGTGAGGGTTAAGTGATTTTTCGTTGGTATATTGAACCAGCGCCTCAAAAGAGAGAAAATTTAAAATTGATTTTTGTGATCTTATTACGGCAAGAGGATGTTAACGCCTCAAGCTTTTACTTGATAAAATAAAGAGATAAATGAGAAAAACCCGTTTATGTCCTTTGCAATCTAACAGAAGCCGCAGCAATGTAAGGGCAATTCAAGGTTAAAGGTAACATGAACTCGCAAGTTTAACAGAAAAACGAAATCGGTGATCGCATCCGTTGACTTGAGCCAATTTTCACTGTCGAAACCATTTTCCGATATAAAATGAGTCTTCATTTTAAGCCATTCGTTGGGTCCAGATAAAGGGTAAAACTACCAAATACGAGCCGCTGCTGTAATATGAGCCATAAATTGTCTCTTCTTTTGCTTATTCGAACGAATAGGAGACAAGACAATAGACCGTGACCGTGACATAGAGGACCTCCAATAGCCTCACACGATATGTGGGCCTCCAACAGTCACTCATTCCCTCGAACCAGCTGCTCAGCTCGTACGAAGATGAAATTGTTTCAGATGAGTCCAATTGCTCAAAACCAATGAACTACAAAATCCAAGCCACTAGTGCCTCCAGTGATCGCTCACAGATTTCAAATCTCTTATCCACTTAGCATTTAAGTCAAAGTTTTATGTTCTAGCTTCGACTGGACGTTTCATAGTTTTCATACACATCAGCAATCGTAATTCTCTCTCTCTCTCTCCTTCTACAACTTAAGAGGAATATACACTTGGCTGAATTGTTGCCTACATTTGGGGGCGAAGTTATTATTATTTTGATGACAATTTTGGATTCGAAGCTTTTTTCGAAAAAGTGCGACCATCGTTTGGTTTTAAAATGTGTGAGTTTACAGCAAAAGTTTAAATGTTTGTGGTGATGTAACCTATAACTCCTAGAAAGCTCGAAATATGTGTCAATTTTCGTGAAATATTGAGTTTTCTCGGACTGAGGTTACATCACCACAAACATTTCTATTTTTTATTCAGAGCTGACATATTTTACCACCAAACGATGGTCGTACTTTTTCCAAAAAGGAAGAGAGTCCAAAATTATCATCAAAATAACAATAATTTTGCCCCGAAATGTAGGCAACAATTTAGCCATGCTCTTAATTGAGAGCACACACTGATGTATGAAAACGCAGTAAACAACCAACTGCATCCGAGATTAGTTTCGTATTTTGTTGATTTCAGGAAATACCGTGAGTTAGCGAGTTGGCGATTTGCAAGAAAGAGTGCGACGAATAGCCGAAATTATTTCGTCACTGACAATAACCAGTCAAACAGTGACAACTGTTGATCATTAAAATCTCCAATATCAATCGTGAAAGTGCTACTTGTTAGTAAACTGTACCGATTTTGAAACGATACTTCCGGAACATTTGATTGGAATGTTTTAGGGACAACTGAAACAGCGGTAGGATAACAACAACGATTTTACGATCCCTCTTAGGACCGGTTACTAGCCTCTTCAGATCTGTTACGAGCCTTCCGAAGGTATTTAATTGGGGCTCGTAACTGATACATTATTTCTTATGCTAAGAGGAGGCAAATGACATGGTGCCGTGAGTAAACACGATGTGGTTATCAAACTTGCTTTGCTCGTTTGATAACATCACATCTAGTGACAAAAACTACCACTTTTCGCAACTAGTTGCATAATAGTATGTTGTGTTACACGTATTACAATACGTGTAACACATCATGCTTTGTGCCAACCGAGAATTGAAATAGACAAATGCCCAAAAAATCATAATTTTCATGGTAAACAATCACTCTTCAAATTTGATCGATCACATTGCTTTGCATTTTCTAAAACGAATGCTGTAATAACTCATACAAATTCCATACAACACTGCTTTGAGTGTGCTGACGGGTGCTGAAATAAATCACTTTACAACACTAAAATGAGTGCTGAAAAGAGTCGTATTTCAATTCTCGGTGGCACAAATTACTATATCACATACGTGCGGTGTTCGGATGTCAAAATTACTTAACTAGAAGTTTAATTCAAAAATTACACTTCAGGTCTATGTTGTTGTCTTGTTTTCGCTTATGTGATAAAATAGAGTACACTCGGCAAGCCTCGACTTCTTCGTGACAAGTGTGTAATATATGCAATGAAGAAAATCGAATAAATACCAAAGTTAATCGTAGTTTGACGTCAGAAACCCGTGGAAAAACCCATTATCGCACTAGTGCGATAAAATACGTTTATACGACATTACACGCAGGCGGCATATAATCACTGAAGTGTATAATAGTATGTTGTGTTACAAGTATTGTAATGTTGATTTTTTCAGCACTAGACCCAAGTTTTCCTTACGAGCGGAGCGATCATCATGCTTTGTGCCAACCGAGAATTGAAATAGACAAATGCCCAAAAAATCATAATTTTCATTGTAAACAATCACTCTACTAATTTGATCGATCACATTGCTTTGCATTTTCTCAAACGAATGCTGTAACAACTCATATAACTGAAATAAGTCTGAAATAAGTCTGAAATAAGTCACTTTACAACACTAAAATGAGTGCTGAAAAGAGTCGTATTTCAATTCTCGGTGGCACAAAATTCTTTTCGCAATTCCCAGCCATAACCATCACCTTTCCATGCTTCCATCTGATGTCAATTGAAGGTATTTATTTCACCGTATGCCCGGACAAAGTAAAATACGAACTTTTTTTTTCGCACGCTACAGAACCTTTTACCTTCAGCGAAGACTGAATTTTTATAAAAATCATTCTTTGACCAGAATTCAAAAGTTATTATGTCCCGAAATTGCGAAAGACGTTGTAGCTACCACGGTAGGTATGCCGATATTTTTCGACTCTGGTCGACAATCGACATCGAAAAAGTACCTGCCTTGGTGGATGAACAACTATTAAGACCCCAAACTGAGTCGATAATTTAGAAAGGTCACCTAGTTACTGCCACCCATAAAAGGAACACTGTTGTACAAATTATGTTTGCGCATCCTTAGACCGATATTTTCGGTATCTGCAAAATGTGACTAAGGCACAATATCGTATAGAAGATACATATACCTCTGAACGTGTGCACTACCAAGAGATCATCATTCATATTTGTCACACAGAATCGACGTCGTCACGTCACATACTTCACAAATATGTAAGCTTCAACTCATTGAAAAATAAAAGGAAAAGTACGAGGTCTGGTCGGCGAATATTCATTTATCACTGGACAGTGTTTCGCTTTACTGTATGTCTTGATTTCCACTTACGAATAAGCTCTCCGTTTACACGTTAAATAATAGAAAAGAGGCGTGGTTTTGCTAAATGAAGGCAAAACGTAGTGGTTTTTTTGTAAGTGGAAATCAAGCGTAACACACAGAAAAGTTGTATGAGGAGAGTTCAGTGTCATGGCTGCGTAATTACTTATTTTGAAATCATTAACCAAAGGACATAGTAGGCGGAGTTTGGATGCGCTGAAATACCAAGCTTATATTTCATGATAATAGTCGATGAACCTTGAAGTTGTAGATTCACGCAAAACGGAAAGTTGATTTTTACTCTATCGAGGTGTGTCGATTTAGTGAATTTGAGTTACGCTTCCTTCGCAAGTGGTGCTTCATATGAGTACTTAAATGCAGTAAAACGGGACGTGTCACTTTAGCGAATTAAAAGAAAAACGAAATTTCATTCATTTAGCTCCGTTTAGAGTACTGTGTACTGTTACTACATTTAAGTAGTTATATATCTGTTTTGCCTCCGTTTACGACCAAAAATTGAACACGATTCAATTCTGTCACCGGTTTTCATTTTGACATTCATTTTGACTCACTGGCTTTTGTTTCATCGTCATGTAAACGGATGAAGCGATATAATAAGTCATAATTCGTTAAATAAACAAAAATTTGGAAAATTTCCAGAGAAAAAGACCATAAGCAAGCTCCGAGAGAAAATTGGTGGATCCTAAATTTCAGTTGTCAGATTCTCAGAGCTAAAACAATGAATGTGTTCAAAGTCTTGCGGGCTAAAAAACCTTGATTTTTCTCCTAACAAAAACCAGCTCAAAAACATCACAAATCGATCAGATTCGGATAGTTAACGATCTGAAAATGATTTCACACGCACCATTATCATTACTTCGTTACACTTCACTTCAACCGATTTGACAAATTAGAAGCGCGTTGTTCAATGAATAAATGCGTAACACAAAAGACCTGATGAGCGCCGTTCGTAATATAAGTAGCAATGCGTAACGAGAGTATTTAAAAAATCATTAAACGATAAATGAACGACCAGCTACCGTTTCGATCTTATTACGCTGTCCGATCAGTATTGATCCATCTGGAACACGTGCAAATCATGGCCTCAGTCATTCAGATGATGTTTGTGGAATTAACGCTGTTGATTGTCATTCTACATCAGCGAACTGATGGCAACCCCACTGTAACAAGCACCCTCAGGGAGAAAATAGACTTTTTTTTTAACTAAAAAAATTTAATTTTTAGAAATTCGTCTACGTTGACTACCTGCACTGTCAATTCAACAAAAAATTTGTTGCGAATGCATCGTGCAAACTGTCTTTCATTAACAGGACTCAGAAAGCGGTTACATTAAAGTTTGTCTCCCTAACTGCAGCCGTTACAGAAGAGATCATACATTTCCAGCTACATTATCGCTACCGTACCGGTTGGCGAATTTTTCTGATAAATTTCAAAGACAATTATTGCGACTACGTGACCAAAGGAAATCCGAAAGCCACAGCAATGAATCTTCTGATTCCGGCGATTACCAAGTACAGTAACGTCAATTTGACGTGTCCGTTCATTGGACCGTTCTCCATTATCAAAATGCCAGCCAATGGAGCGATGTTCAATCATCCGTTCATACCGGTGGGAAAGTATTATCTGAACGTAACGATGACGTTCATGGAGGAATTGATCTTGAGTATGCAATTCTATTTTACAATTCCGGAGGGACGATCTATCGAAAATGACGGTTTGGGTCGATGACAAATTGTATTTGCTGTTGCTGGTGACATGGAAGATTGTCTTCAAACTGTATATATTAGGAAATAAAAAAAATTGCTTGAGGAAGTGGTGGTCTTATTATCAATTCCCTTCTGGTGATTCTGTGATTCCCTCTTCTTGCTAATCGATGGTTCGTAGCATAGCACTGCTCCGCAGAGCTGTGTTAATAACCATATGTGGTCACATTTACAATCGCCTAAGTGTGACGCAAGTCCTTTTACCCATTTACGAAAGAACTGGTATCGACTTTAATACGTATGTCTTCCAGGCCACAATGTTATCTGTTCTTAAGTTTTCGTTACAGTGATTTCCTCACTTATGGCGCATTATTATTTGCGTGTCTAAGCTGTAAGCGTCCACCCCAACCCATATCAGTTTTTTTGTAATGGAAGGACTTGCGTCACACTTCCAGTGTAAGTGGCTTTTGGGCGATATCAGTTCTTTTGTAAGTATTCCTTCATCCTTTCGATCGAATTTCAATTAAGCCATGGAACCTTGCAGACTAATACGATTGTATCCATCGCTTAAACTCAGCCGAACAACACGGCAAGACACTTAAAACGGTCATAGCCCCCAAATGTGCGACTTTTCGTGTTATACTTAACAAAACTCACAAAACAGAAAAACTCACAAAGTAACAATGGTTGGCAAAATTCATCAATAGGTCTGTTCCAAGGCCATATCAATTGTCAAATTTGATCCATAGACAACATAACCTAAACAACTGCTCATGAAAAATGAGCTGCCGAAATAGGCGCGAAGCAGCTTCAATACGTAAATTTTTTTGAAAGCTGTCACTATAAGTATACGGCGCCTCAAAATTTCAGCAAAAAACAAAGGTTTTGTCGTCTATGGATCAAAACCGTCGGTGTTCGGGTTGTCAAAGTTCGTGTTTACAGTTACTTGGAACAAACCTATTCCAAACGCATGACGTTTTTCAATTTGTGTGATAGCTCGTTGAACTCGTAAAATACTTTGGGGGTATTAGGAGGGGAAAGTGGGAAAGTCAAAGAGTTCGTGTATATATGTTCCAGAGTCCTACGAATTTATTTATTTTAATTTTGTAGTGAGTTAGGACTTGCGTCACGGACCTTCATTAACGTAGGGCCATGACATTAGGCCAAAGTAGCACGTCACGCGGTAAAAGTTCATACTAAAAACTACAAAAGCGACACCTTTCTTTTCACAGCTGGGCAATACGCGGTCGTTTCGTTAACTTTTATACTGAAGACAAGTGGAGAAACCGTCAACAAAAAACATGCCCTATTGGTTATGACTAACAGCTGAAACTGCTTCGCACAATACCAGCTAAATCACAACCAGAGAATTACCGTATGACCCCGTTTCTGAGCACATTTATTGCATGTAAACCAATGGTCGAAATGCCAATTAAAATTTCATTTTGAAATTATGTCTACGGAACGGCTGCCCAAACTGTTTGAGAGACGAATGAACCAGAGACCGGCTCGTCGTAATCCATATTTGATTGCAATTTTTTTTCGTTAGGTTTTTATTGCGTCGAAGTGTAAGCTGTGTGTGTATATAAATCATCATACCGGCATCATCCACTTCAGTGTCATTCCATCAAAAGGAGATTTTTATTACGGTAATTATCAAGCGCTGATTCACATCTACTAATAACGACAACATAATAAGGGAGGTACAAAAAGATTTTTTTTCCATTTTTTTTACATTTTCTTGAAGAATTCGGAAAATAAAAGGACCCGTGTTTTTGTCTTTCTTGATTCGAGCAATAGTACCCTCTATAGGGCACTTTATACTTCCCATGTAAATGACGATTACAACAACAATTTGTATGGCGGGTGTGATCGGGTGTGAAAATGTTTTCAACTTCAACCAGTGATAATTTTTCGAATTTTGATTTTTTCGAGAAAAGAAGAAACACGGGTCTCTTTATTTTCCGAGTTCTTCAAGAAAATCAACTAAAAAGTATATGCGGTACCTCCCTTATTAAGATTAGACAATGAACAACTTTCCCACCAGAGTCTATTGTATAACAGCACGAACAGCACGCAGAGCGTAATCAAACGATTAGTTAACTAATTTGTGGCTAATCTTATCGGATGGCTTTTTGTAGTATTTATGCGATTGATTGGGGTATTTAAAGGAAAACATTCCGTATGCTTGTGGAACAGTATTGCGTGGCTCAGCAGAAGTTTTTTTTTTAATTGTTTTATTGCAAGGTATCTGGGGACTGAAGCATAGTAATGCGTCCATTAAGTGAAATTTAAAGGTCGTGTGAGTGAGGAAGATTTGGTCATTAGTGCGTATCGCTTACTTGAACTAAAAGCTGCGAATCCGTTCTATTTAGAGAGTGAGGTGATTGTGACTAAAAATCTCACAGTTCGTACTGAAACGTAGTGCCGCTCAAATATACAAAGTTCATCGAACCTTTTTTTCGAGATATAACAAGGACTGTAGTTAGGCCAAAAGTGGGCAGCATCCGCAAGTGTTCAAAGAACCGCCAATAAAATGAAGAATTTGGCTTTTGGTGCAGTTGTACTCACATTCATTTTATCAGGTAAATTTCGGTGATTGAGATATTCGTCGATTGGGCGAATGGTTTTAGTTTTAGATCCACAAGTGGAATATTGTAGGTGTGTTCCACTGTTGCCGGTGATTGATTTGATTTTTCTTTGCACTTTCGTGAAATTTTTATAAATTTTTTTAACCTGTAATAGACGAGGTCACAGACGACAAGCATATTATAAGTTTTCTTATTTGATCTATTACTTCATTTGATCGAAGATTTTCATAGATTGATTTCAGAAATCTTTTACTTCATTTGTTTTGAACATGTTTTTTGCTATATAACACCTAATGAGTCAGACCTTGTCGTTTATTCTTGCTGTTGTTGTCGATAACAGATGACAGCCGTCTGTAACAGGTTAAATAGTTGATTCTAATCGAGTGGTCTGATACACCAGTGGAACTTACACTCTTTTATCACATTGCATTTCTTCGGCGTAAAATCTTGGACTTCTTCTGTGTGTGTTAACGTTATAAGATAAATAACGGTCTACGCAGGGTAAAGTTTGCCCAATAGATTAATATTCGGATTTTTATGAAGGTGGCAGCACGGGGTTGCGGCTTTAATTTGTGCTAGGTGAAGCAAAGTATATAAACAAACCCTCAGCGGATCAGAGTTATTTTGGATCCCGAATTTCAGGTGAATCAACGCATTGGGTGAATTCTTTTTTGTAATGTTGCTATCCTCATATTTTCTTGTGACTTATGTTGTTGCACCTGCTAAATTTGAGTGGAATCGAATTCACCTCACCACCAACTGAAACTTGACCGAAGTTAAACATGAAGGGAATGCAAATCCACGAGAACCCACGGGACCCAACTTTAGAGTAAATTTAGTGTTATTATGTCGATACTAAATAATGTCAACAACATTATTACGTAAAACGTCACGGATGCAACATAACAAGTCTTATATTCACCCGAAATTAGGGTCCCGCATTTTTCGTGTTCCGCTGAGCATTTGCATTACCTTCTAGTCCAGCCCCTTGTGTCAATCCGCTCGCTGTAAGTTTTTCGATTTTTTGCTTTATCTAATGCGATTGAGTATGAAAAACTGTGGAACTAAATTTTTTTCATGAAAATGGAAAATCGCTTTTCTGGCCGGACATGCGGTTTAAAAAAAAAAAAATAAAAGTCAAATATCTACCGAACGCGACAACTTCTTTCAAAAATTCTTTTTTTCCTCGAAAGCCTGATTCCAAAATTTCGTGGAACAACTTTTTTTTTTGGAAAATGAAATGGCGTTATAGGAATCTTACCAAAAAATGACACGGAAAATTTCTAAACTTTGAGTTCACCTCACACCGTCAATTCGAAACTGATTTCAATAAATGAGAGTTAATTAGAAAGCTTAATTCAGTACCTTTCGAAAGTTGCCCGGCGGGATTAACGTTGTTTCTTAAAAGTCGAGATATAGGCCAGGTTTTCCACGGTTCCTAGAACTGATATTTTCCAACATTATTTAGTATTTACTTCTTAGCAAAATAGTGACGCATGATTAATTTTTGCTGATGAATTTTGAAGAATAGCATGTCCACATCATTTTAGAATTGAATCCTAGTACAAAACTAGCTCAGGATGTTGTGGATGACATTCAATCCACGCCATTAGTCGTATAAATTTATAAGTCAGAGAGAGCTTTTTTCTCCTTTGTTACGATCTGTCAGTTTTTTTAATTTTGCGATTTTGTATGGAAATGAAAACTAAAATTGAGATATCTTTGCTGTTTTAAGTGGTTTTTCATATTTTTTTGGACCAAAATGTTTTAAAGTGTGTTTGGAATCGATCGATTGGCATTAACAAAATAATAAAATAGAAAAAATATTTTCACACAATCTGTTAATGCCAATCGATTCCAAACACATTTTAAAACATTTTGGTCCAAAAAAATATGAAAAACCACTTAAAACAGCAAAGATATCTCAATTTTAGTTTTCATTTCCATACTAAATCGCAAAATAAAAAAACTGACAGATCGTAACAAAGGAGAAAAAAGCTCTCTCTGACGTATAAATTTATACGACTAATGGCGTGGATACTCAAATTTGTATAAATTCGTCAAAATACAGTCCGTTTTTTTTATTTCGGAACACATTTGAGGTATTTTAGAGTTTTAAAAGTCATCGATTTCATGGCATCGGCCTATAACAGGAGCTCGTTCAGGAACTAAAAATTCGTTACCCAAAGTGAAGATTTTGACATATTTTATATGAAGGAAGTGTCAAAATCGTCACCAGTGAAATTTAACGAAGAGTTCCTGAACGAGCACCAGAAGATGCGTCCGTTTCACACTTTCTCGCAGGCGCACTTTTTATTTTGAATTTGAATTTTTCGTCATTTTAATTTTTTTGTTGTTTTGCTACGCAAAGTGTTTAATTTCCGGTTTTAATATTTTATTTTATAATTTGGAGGTTCGATACTCTAATTTGAGACTGTGCGAAACACAGAATTAATATAAATAACTTATTTTGAAGTTTTATCAGATTTTTGTCGTAAATTTTTCATAGATGAATAGTGTTAGTATAGTTCTTCGGTAACGCGTAACATTTATTGACATTTTCAAGGTTATACACACGTTACAAGGCAGCGTAAATGTATAGAAGCACGACTAACCTTTACCCTACTGATTAAAATTTTTCAGATTTGGTAATTAAAAGAATTTACGACACATTTGTCGATTCAATACTAAGAACACACATTCTTATTCTACGGACTATAACGGACCGTACAGTGTGTGGCTTCTATTGAGACCATTTATGGAAGAAAATCAAAGCCTAGCTTAGAAGTTTCTTGAATTAAATTTAATCCGTTTATCAATGGCGGTAAACTCTGACATTTGTTTCAACTAAAACTAAAATCATTTTAGACGAAGAGGAAAGTCTTATTAGAATAATTTAGATGCTAATACTTTGGAATATCGTATAAAAAAATCTTCGTAAAGGTTAATACAAACATTCGAAAATTTTCTGACGAAATGCCTAAAGCTGGGTTATGAAACAAAAGCTCTAGATTCATCGAAATTCAAAGGAAAAGGAAGAGCCAATATGCCGTAATTTGTAAGGAAAAACATATGTAAAAGAGACAAAAAGAAATGTTCGAAGTTTTATGAAGTACTTTATGAAGTTCCAATATTCAGCTCAAATTAGAAAAAAAGTTTTCATTCAGGCGGAAAAAAACTTCACATTCCCTCACCAGGTAGAGAGCCAAAACAACAACTTTTTCTCTCACCTTTTCTTCTACTTTTCGTTACAGTGGCATCACTTTTCGTTCCCAGTGACATCAATTTTCGGACGTTTTCACCACCTGGGTCAAAAACAAAACTTTTCATACCTAGGACCAAAAAAGTGAGACTTCATCGCACTTTTTCTCCGTCTGATAATATACTATTTTGACACAAAACATGTTTTCCACACAGAACATGTTTTTCCATGTGAAACACATTTCTTATCTAAACCATGTTTCCCATTTGAAACATGTTTTCTATCTGAAATATGTTTCCCATCAGAAGCATGTTTCGAATCTGAAACATGTTTTATATCTGAAAAATGTTTGACATTTTAAACATGTTTTCCATTTGGAACATGTTACTTATCTGAAACATGTTCCTCATCTGAAACATGTTACTTATCTGAAACATGTTCCTTATCTGAAACATGTTCTTATCTGAAGCATGTTATCTACCTAAAATATTTTTCTATTCGAAATATGTTTACTATCAGAAAAATGTTTTCCGTTTGAAACATGTTCTCCATTTGGAACATGTTTTCAATTTGAAACATTCTTTCCATCTGAAATATGTTTCCTATGTGAAACATGGTTTCTATCTGAAATATGTTTCCCATCTGAAATATGTTTTCCATCTGAAGCATGCTATCCATGCGAAACATATTTTCCATGCAAAAAAATATCTTCTAAAAACAACGAATACACTATCTTTAGTCGCATTGTTAACGATAATAAACAAACCACTGTTGCTACTTTCATCTACAACTGATTATAAAATTAACTGACTTTCCCTGTTTACATGGACCAGACTGTCAAACAGCTGAATCGAAATAGTCCACAAAATTGAAAGTCGCGCGGCCACTATACCAAAAAATTAAAAGTCGGCCACTATACGACAAAAATCTGATAAAACTTTTAAAAAAAGTTACTTATTTCTATTGATTCTTTTATTTGCCCGGACGTAAATTACAGTATTGAGCCTCCAAATTATAAAATAAAATAATAAAACCTAAAATTGAACACTTTCTGTAGCAAAACAACGAAAAATTGAAAAAGATGAAAAATTCAAATTCAAAATAAAAAGTGCGCCTGAGAAAAAGGCTGAAACGGACGCATTTTTGCTATTTGACATTAATGACTTTAGAAACTCTAAAAAATCTTACGGTGTTCGAATTTAGTTTGAACACACTGTAAACCCAATTTTGCACTAAACTACTTTCAATGCGACGATTTAACACCAGAAGTGTTTTAAATGGTGATAACTAACTGCACTATATCCATTCCATTTGTGTAAAGTACCTTCCTAATGTTCCATCGTCTTCCCAGCTCTAGAACCTATAGATTTCTCTTATTTTTATTGGATTTTTTTCACGTTTTTCTGGATTTATGTCATTCTTGAGGTAATCAGAGGTCAGTTCCTACCAACCGACCATTCCTTACGGGTCCTTCAACTTCTAGGTTCTAGAAATCTTAGAAGTCTGAAAATATACCAGTATCCTGTGTTATCCTGAGTTAATAAAAGGTGATAAAAAACTTTATGTATTTGGAAATCAGCGATAGGTGTATCAGTTGCCTCAAAAAACATAAAATACAGATGAAACTAGAAATAATACTAAAAATTTCGGGTTTCTAGAACCTAGAAGTTAAGGGACCCATAAGGAATAGTCAGTTGATAGGAACTGACCTCTGATTACCTCAAGAATGACATAAATCCAGAAAAACATGAAAAAAATCCAATAAAAATACGAGAAATCTATAGGTTCTAGAGCGGGGAAAGGTCTGTTCCCGTAAATCATAGATGTGAAATAAGAATCTATGGTCCACGTATCTCATAAAATGACGACCTTGACATCTTTAAAGTTATCAATCTTGAGTCCGCCAAGGGATAAGGCTACAGCATACTCTCAACATTTATGCAAATGAAAAATCTTAGGAGAAATTTAAGGCTTGGCGGTAGGTGGTGTATATGAGGAAAGATGAAACGTAATTGTAAGATTAGCAGAAGCATAATCAACTCCACTCCACCTAGTGCACAACATCAGCATTTACAATTTACCAGAACAATTCTTATTCTCCTCTAACAGTCTACGGCCAAGAGTGCGTCACCGAAAATAATCGAATAGATTGCTTTCCATTCGGATCAGTTACCGAAGCCAGTTGCTTAGCGAAAGGATGCATTTACTGCAGTGCCAGTTCGGCCAAAGGTACACCACCCTCTTGCCACCTGCCACTGAACTACGGATACGTTAACGATGGATCGGTGTTGGAAATTCCCGGCGGATACCGAGTGAATCTAAGACGAGCGATGAATATTTCGTATGTTGGCGGTGACGCTGAGAAAATTTCGATTTTCTTTTACACGGAGTACAATGAACGGCTCAGAATTAAGGTGAAAGAATCGGCGACCGAGTTTGTCGTCAGATGTGTGACAATGTCTTTTCATCAGATTACAGACAACACCGATCGCTACGAAGTGCCTCTGGACATAAATCAACCGATCGAAACGGTTCCGGGCAATCGACTCTATCGCCTCGAGTACTCTAACGATCCCGTATTCTCATTCAAAGTGATACGGGTGTCGAGCGGAGTAGCCGTATTTGATACATCGCTTGGCGGGTTCACTTTTGCCGATCAGTTCATTCAGATTGTTAATAAGGTTCCGTCCACCTTTGGTTACGGCATTGGTGAGAATGAACAGTCCACCTACAAACATGACTTTAGCAAATGGCAAGTGTTCGGTCTGTATACGAGAGATAATGTTCCGGATGTATGAGAACCGACATGCGTTGTCATTGATGGTTTGAAGCAAGTTGTTTGCACTCGTTTTAGGGCAACACGAATATTTACGGCGTTCATCCCACCTATACCATGGTTGAGAATGACGGAAACACTCACACCGTTCTATACCTTAACAGCAATGCACAAGGTTCGATTGAGCAAATTGGTTTTCTTGTCTGACAAATCCGATCCAATTGACTGACCGTATCTCCATCACAGAATTCGTTCTAACGCCCGCACCGTCATACATATACCGAACGATAGGCGGACTGCTTGACATTTATATATTTATGGGACCAACGCCTGAAGAAGCCACTGCCCAGTATCATCAAGCTGTCGGACCGCAACCAATTCCTGCTTATTGGTCGTTAGGTTTCAATCTTTGCCGATGGAGTTACAATTCAGTGGCCAATATGCGAGCCACTATTGATAGACTAGCAGCTGCTGGTATTCCACAGGTGTGGTAGACTTACGTCAATTAGTTTTGTCCTTGATTTTCTTTGCAAAAATTCCTCGAAAATATTTGACATCCACTTTCCCTGCTCCAGGATGTCCAATTCGGCGATTTGGACATAATGTACGATTGGCTGACCTTTACCTACGACGAGAACAACACTTACAACGATTACGCCGAGCTGCCGGCATTTATTCGCGAATTGAAATCGAAAGGAATTCATTTCGTTCAGAGTGTGGTAAGTGGGACGTGTGGGACTTGTTGGACATTTTCCATATGTTGCTAAACTGTGTCAGAGTGAAAAACGAATTTCTGTCTTTCCGTACCCAGAATTCACAGATATCGTCAGAGGACCGCCGACTAGCTGATTACGAACCGTTAAAGCTTGGAAATGAAATGGATGTCTGGGTAAAGCGTCCGGATGGCTCTATTTCCACTGGTACACTTTGGCCAGGTGGCGATGGAAATGGATGGTCAAAGGTGAGTGATATACGGGAAGTGAATCTAATAAGTTGGCCAAATTGACTTTTACCGGGCCTTTCGGGTTACACTTGCTTCTTTTCCCGAAAAATCATTTCCAATGAATTCGTATTTCAGCCTGCTGGACCTGGCCAAGGAGGTCCAGTTTATTTTGCTGATTTTTCTCGTCCTTCAACTGTCGACTGGTGGTACACCATCTGTAACAGTTACAGAGAAAAACTAGAATGGGACGGCCTATGGCTAGTAAGTTTCCAATCAAATTGAGGACACGTTGAGGACACAAAAATGTAATATTTTGCAGGACATGAACGAACCAGCAAGCTGGTCCGACGGCGACGTTAATGGTTGTGAAGATACGCTTATTAATAGACCGCCATACAAACCGTTGGGTATCAAGAACAACATTTCAGACTTGACAATATGTCCCGATCATATTCAAGATTACGGTAGACTCTACGACACCCATAATCTGTACGGTTGGAGCGAGGCTCGTGGCTCATTCCAGTAAATATTCGAATTGAAAGTCACTCCAGTTTACCGCATCAAATCTCTTCCTTGCAGAGCAATTCAACGGATCTTTGGTACGAATCGTACATTCCAACTGGCTCGGTCAACGTATCCCGGATCGGGACAATGGGCTGCTCATTGGTTGGGCGACAATTTTTCAACGTGGGACAATTTTGCCGCTTCACTCATTGGTATCATGGGTTTCAATCTGTTCGGCATTCCACAGTCCGGTGTCGACATCTGTGGATTCTACGGTCGTCCCAGTGAAGAATTGTGCACAAGATGGTTGCAAGCGGGTGCATTCTATCCGTACTCCCGGAATCACAACGTTCGATCTGTGTCTAGCCAAGATCAAGATCCGGGCATTTGGTCGGATGCGTCGAAAAAATCGACTCGAGATGCACTGATGATTCGGTACACGATACTGCCCTACATGTACAATCTGTTCTACATTCATCGGGTTAAGGGAGGAACCGTTATGCGTGGACTTTGGCATGAATTCCCAACAGACTCTACGGCCTTAAGAGTTGACCAACAATTCTTAATTGGACCAGCCTTTATGGTTTCTCCAGTTGTGACTGAAGGAGCTACTTCTGTGAATGCTTACTTCCCAGCGGGAAGATGGTACGCATACCGAACCGGCGAAGAGGTACATAGACCGCTTTCGCTAAGTTCAAAAATTGAATTGTGTGCATCATAGGTCCAAGTCCCACCCATCGGCTATGTCAATCTGGATGCTCCATTTGACTTTATCAATTTACACGTTCGAGGCGGATATGTACTGCCGACTCAGGAACCTGCACTCAATACCATGCTGTCACGACAGAATCCGTTTGGTCTCATCGTTGCACTAGACGATGCTTTCTCTGCAAAAGGTCAAATGTACTACGACGACGGCATTACTTACGGTAAGGCATAGCGATCTGATTCCGGTTCGCAGACACCTTTTTATCGGAAGATTATTTTCGTAAATTAGAAGCGCAAGCGACCGGAGGTTATTTCTTGTCTAGCATCACATACAGTGCGGGCACTTTAGTCCAGACGGTGGTGCAAAATGGTTATTCAGATATAGGACGGTTGAATTTGGAGACAGTTCGAGTGCTGGGAATAAATGGCACAATTGACTCCATTTTGGTTAACGGCGAACCTCACACCGATTTCGCAATACTTCCTAGCAATGAGGTTCTTGTGCAGAATCTTAGAATTCCTGTAAATTCTAGGTATAACATAACGTTTGTCAGCACTGCTTCCGACAGTAACGGTGCCAATGCTCTGATCGGATATGGTGGTATTTACGGTACACTTTTGTTTAGCTTGTTGTGGAAATTTACAGGAATAAAAGTATGAAAAATCCAAAAAATCTTGTCCGACTACTGGTACATGCCCGTTGACTGGAGCGCACAGAGTACATCTTTAACTAACCGAACAAGATCCCATCAGAAACCGAAAAGGACCCATCACAGTTTCTATGACTAACGACTTCCCTCAAATTTCGTTTTCCAGATCCAGAGACAGTTGATCTTGGTAGTGAACTGTACTAAGCGATCACCCCGCTGATATATGTTTCATTATACTCAAGACATTTGAGGCAATTCGCGACCATGAAATTAAAAATGGAACAGAGAAATGTTAAGTTGGTACACATGCAGCGAGATCGGCGAGATAGAAGGAACATGTGAATGACAGCTGTCACCTATGGGAGAGAATTCGTATGAAATTCTCTCGCATCGCATTCTCTTCCATATGCCAGCTGTTATTCACATGTTCCTTCTATGTCAATGTTTCGTTCAACATCTTGAATCCACTGAGCAGGTCGCTAGTCAGCGATTTAGTCAAACCATATATGGTCAAAATATCAACAGCGGTACGCGCAGATGGTTTTGTCACCAGCGTTGCATTCGTTGCATAGCCAGTGTACGTTCGGGCAGCTGGTAATTGCATTCAAAGTCGTCTTGTTCAGCGATACACATTTGGAATGAAATTTTCCACCGCAAATTCCCTCACATTTAATAAAATCCGTATTGATAGTTCGAAAAGTTGAAGGAAACATTTTTCCGTGGGGTTGAGTTGTACGAAGTCAGATTGAAAGAAACGGAAAAAACAAGAGATTGGTTGATTCCATGGACCAGTGAGGAATAGAAACAACAAATTACTGATATGACAGACTGCGATCACAATTAAAAACGATTCGGTCGGGCTATCGAAGTGTAAATATTCATTTGGCGGTGGAATTGTGATAGAATTGAATTTATAACCGAAAATTCTGCCGTGCAACGAAAATGGAAAATTAAATTAAATTTTAGTTTTTGGCTCAGCGGACTGCTGAAACCGCCACTGTAATTCGTAATCTATTCTTCACTTTCCGAATTATATTTCCACCGTCCTTGATGTCACCCATAGAAGCACAAATTGCGCAGTTTTGACTATGTTTGACTATATTTACAAATTGGAAACAAATTATTTCATAAATTATCAGAACCAGAAATTCGCGATATTCGAAAAGACTTTTAAGCTTGAATTACGATTTGTACTAGGACTCGAAAAGTGCAATTTTTTCTCAGTCGGATATGAAAACTATTATTCGTACAGCGGACTAAAAGCAAGACTAAAAGTCTTTTTTAGCGTATTCGATTCCAGACCACGCCTTCGGCCTTCAAATGTTGCTACAGGACACATCAGCGAGCAAGGTAGATTTTAGATTTATCAGCGTAGGACGATCACTACAGCGATCTTGAAACACAGATCCAGATTCATCCATTCGCCACCAGAAACTTGTCTAAAATGGCAGGTCCCAGAGCGGCGACAGAGGGTTGCACAACGTAATCTTCAAGAAGTTCACGTTTTAGTTGAAGAAATTTAGGGCTTTCACAGATGACGAAACGAACGTATTCTTCTTCTACTCCGATAGGCAGATCTATGGGCCAAGCGAACAGTTCATAATATTTTTGAGCAAGACACGAAAGTTACCTTCTACAGTCAAAGGCAGTCAATTTTCAGCATAAATTAGCTTCACCTGTTTTTCAGCTGATCCATACAAACAATCACAACCGTTCATGCGTCTTTATACGGTTTTACCACTATCATGCGCGTGCGCGTAGCAGCTTCAACCGTATGAACAAGGAAATCCAGTTTTGATTGTATGTGTGGATCAGCTGAAAAACAGCTGAAGCAAATTTATGCTGAAAATTGACTGCCTTTGACTGTAACTATCATAAATAAAAATGTTAAATAATTAATCGGAATATTAATTTCATTTTCTCTGAAGTCTGGTAGTTTTAGACATTATAATTTCAAAGTAATTTAATTTTTTATTCTCAACAATACCTTTAATCCCAAAAAAATAAATATAAAACCATCAGTCAGACCATCAGACACTTAGTTACAAATTGGCGAATTGCCGTTCAATTCATATAGTAATCTAAACAAAAAATGAATTTATTCATTTTAATTAGTTTATCTCTGACAATTGTTGCTGTAAGTTTTCTTTAATAGTGTTTAATACTGAAATCGTGAATTCTTCGAACAATTTGTATGGACGATTAAATTTAACGTATCCGCATACGAACTGGACCCCTTTCTCACCCGAGATAAACTGAGCGAAACAAAATTCCACCGGAAGACCACCGATTTTTGGAACAGCTTTACCACGAAAACGACAATTCCGACAGAGGCGAGATATATCTCGTTGAGCTCGTAATGAAGCAAGGATTAATTGGGTACCATACTCTCCGAAAATCCGGACGGGATGGCTAGCCGATTGTTCGAAGAATTCGTGATCTCACTCTTCAATTCTTTTGTGTTTCAAGCATGGTTGAAATATTTAACACTAAGAATATTTATTTTTAAAAGGTCAATGGCGAAAACGGTTGTAACTGCAATTGTAATTGTGGAAATGGCGGAAATAGTGACAGTCTAATAATTTTTTTGTTAAACCAAATTTTGGAAAAGGTTTCAAATACCGGCTCTTGTCCTACAACGACAACTCCTTGTTTTGAAACAACTACTTCTGTGTGTGACACAACTACATGGTATTCCAGTACTCCCACATATCCCACAAGTCCTTGGCCGACTGTTACCCCGACTTATTCTACATCTTCTGAGCCTCCAGTTTTACCAACTACTCCATGGCTTACAACAACTACTGAACCTCCCACGGATGAAGGCAATGTTCCAGTTTTGCCACCAGGCTGGGACGACGGTGAAGATCACGCTCCATATCCAATGCCGCCTGGTCCATTTCAAAATAGTTAATAACATGTCTCCTAACTGCATCAAATCTGCAACCGTTTTTCAAAAAAGAAAAAAAAATTGCCGAGGTGAGGATGTAGCATACCAGATAAGGTAGACTTTATTGACGATATTTTTCACCAGGAAGAAAAATTAAATTCGGAATGAAAAACCGTTTTTTTTTAAATATACATTTACAATAATAAAATATTAGAAATTGGTCCCACAAATCTGTTAGGGATTATTGTTAAAGTATGCGCCAAACTCTTTTCTTTTCTTTTCCGAAATGAGATCATTTTTATGGTATGCCTGGTATGTACACTGGCGGAATTTGCTTACAACCAACAATATCCACTGCTTCTCTTTTTACAAGTGACAAGTGTAGAGATTGGTATGCAACTACACGAGTCAAAATAACCGTTTCCAAAGCGAGTTGCTTAAAACCACACGAGTGAGTTCGCGAGTTCACAAAAAAAAGATTCCGAGTGTAATGAACTACCAAGCAGCATCCAATGTATGCTGTTTTATTGCCTATCCACCCGGAATATTGTTGTTACGAGTACATTTTCCCACCCAAGGACCGGAGAGTTCAAAACCAAAAGTGTTCCTGGAACACTGTTCCAGTAGACAACTGGCAGACTCTTGAATATCAAAATATTATTCTAAATTAATGCACAATTTCACAACATTTATGTCGCGCTATTTCATTCACTGCCAGACTAATACTAAACATAAAAACTACCGATACAACAAAACCAACAAAAATATCTGTTGTTGCATTGAAACGTTTAAAAACGAATCTAGTCTGCTGATGAAATCGGCTCACACTTCTTCATTATATTAATCCCGA
This sequence comes from Bradysia coprophila, assembly GCF_014529535.1. NCBI lineage: Eukaryota > Metazoa > Arthropoda > Insecta > Diptera > Sciaridae > Bradysia > Bradysia coprophila. The sequence goes on along the minus strand of NW_023503941.1, from coordinate 5,385,516 downwards.
AAGCATCACTGGCAACACTACTGTTTTGGTGACATGTAATATATATTATGCATCTGTTGCCAAGATTGGTATTTTGACGTGTAGGACATTATTGCCCTAGCCGAAGGCGTGGGATAGAGGGAATTTGTCAGCCTTTTTCATATAACGAATGAAATGTCAAAAATGGCTGACTTTTTCCAAAATTGGTCGGTTGTTTACAAAATAATTAATTTTTGACTACAATGATTCGAAAATCAGAATATGGAAATACGTTTGCATCGGTGTCAAAATTAACGTAAAGGGTTTTATTTGCAAGGTACTTTCGTATTATCTGAGATATACGCGTTCAAAAATTGGTCTCCAAAATTGCTTTTTTCAATTCGGAAATTGTGTACGAATACTGAATCTGATTTATAAATAAATGGACTTACGTTCATTCTGATCCCACAAGGATCATGTTAGCAATTTATTTCATTAAAACTGGTGATGCTGGAAGTATTAAAAAAAAATCTGTGGTTATGTCTTTTTCAATTTGACAGCTGGTCGCATACGGTTCAATTTTTTTCAGAAATGATGGACAAATTCCCTCTATCCGTCGAAACGGCGTCCCAGACGTCATATTAGCATCTCTCTGATCGCAAGACATAGGTGCACTGATGATGGCGTGATACGCCGAAATCAGCATTGTTTTGTCCTGTTGTTCGTCCGCATTATGATTGTAAACGGTAAAACGTTTCGTCACGAATCGTAAACGGTAACACGTTTCGTTCGCCCTTCGTTGAATAAAAGAAATTTTTTCAACAATTTTGGTCAAGTCAAAGCAATACAACACTTTGTCAATGTTGAATTACTGACCAAGCAATACAACAATTTTATTAATAAACTCAAAATGATTAAATTCCTAGATGCGTCCGCTTATAATAAAGGCAAAGTTAAGTCCTATCAGGGCAGAGGATCAAACTTCGAACAATTAAACTCAAAATGATCAAAAACAAGGAATTTTTATACAGATTATGTGGACATGACAACGACTCTTTGTGACCGCTGGAAATTTACACCGATGCTTGTCCGCTTATGATATTTCGGATTCTGGATGACTCATTATGGGGAATATTGTGTTTTGCACAATAATTTCGATAGTAAATGTCAAGGCTTTTCAGCCACTGTTTGTGCTTTCGCAGGTGCCACATTTTTTTCATGTTTTCTTTCAATTGTTGAATGGTCTCGCTCTCATTCATTTTTCCCAGGTAATTTTTGGTATTACCGTTGGACATGATCATCATTGGAATCTTATCCCGAACCACCCCGACATAACGTCTCGTATTGTTTCCTTTCATTTTGTAGAAAAATACGGCACGGAATTCGGCGAGGTTCTCCACTGTTGGCTGTTCTGCTTCTGGAATTTCGTCATGATCGATGTCCGGTTCGCTTGGCGAATCAGTCCGTCCTCTTTTTGAAACCGGTTGGCCGCTCGACGCGTCTGCTCTTCCACTAGGTCCCGCAACTGCTTCCTCTATTTCCTCTTCATCTCTAACTTCCACACCCCCTTCTTCTCCCTCTGCCTGTTCTTCGTCCTGTCTGTTCTTCGTCCTGTCTGTTCTTCGTCCTCTGCCTGTTCTTCGTCCACTGACTGTTCTTCGTCCTCTGCCTGTTCTTCGTCCTCTGCCTGTTCTTCGTCCACTGACTGTTCTTCGTCCTCTGCCATTTCTTCCTCTTCTTCGCTTTGCTCTTCGTCATCATCGGTTGATTCTTCAGCCTGCGGGAAAATCCCACCAACATGATGGCTGAGGTTGACAGAACCTCCAGCTTCTCGATGGCATTTGTACAGATGCTTCAATATTGTTGGCGGTGGTCCATAATAGCCGTTCCAGCCCTCAACCCAATTGAATTCTACAACACCGTCAGCCATTGGTGGATCGGATTCCTTGATTCTATTGGCAACATTGAACAACGACTCTCTTAGACATTTCTCAATGTACTCGGACTCGGATAGTGGTTCTCTCAATGATGTGCTCGTCATCAATTCATTGAGCAATGCCGGCAGGTTATCAAAATCGAGATTTCCACGGAGTGATATTACGCCTCGTCAAAACGTTGTTCACTCTTTGCTATAAATACGAAAATTGGGAAAAATTTAGTTAGAATTTCAGGTGGACTAATATAACCGAAAAAATGCTAAATTAAATGCAAAATTCGGTAATTTGGTATAAGGATTTGATGATCAGTGGAATTTATAGTAAGTGAAGTATTTCTCATTTCAGATCGTAGAATTATGAAAAGTGCTGCCTTTAATCTAGATCTCAGCGTTGTTGGCTCCATATGTGATGCAGTACAGACAAATCGATCTGCTGTGAACAAGCTACGCACCAAAAATTAGTTAAAAATTCAGTCATCGAATATGTCATCAGACTGATGATCAGAGGCGCAACAATTGTACATACATACGATCTACCGCATTTGTTGAAATCGTTACGAAACAATCTGCTTGTAAATAATCTAAAGCATGTCGCTGCGATTGAAAATTTAACGCAAGGAGTCGAGTACGACAAAGAAAATTTGACAAAACGGGCCGCATCTTGGACAGATGTTAAAGACTTTTACAGTTATGCCCTAAAAAGTGTCAATCCCGTAATCATCTGGACCATTTCACATTCTGGGATTACGCCATTGATATGAGCAAGAAGATGCATTTTGACGATTTGAATGGAAGAAAAGGTGTGAGCAAAGTTTTGTCAGATTACTATGTGTAACATCCAAAAGTGGTCACGATCGTAGTTAAATTATTTAACTCACTTCCCACATATCATGTGGAATGTGTTGTATCGGCTGCGACGCAGCGGCTGCGATATTGACGTTTGTTCATTTTTTGTTTATTCTTTGGTCTTCTGCAGAGTGCTTTTTGATTTTTTATTTTAATTCGCTTTAGTGTAATGAAAAATAAAATATTTTCGACTTTCAGTAATTTTTTTGAAAGTATTTCAAATGCTTGTGATTTCGGCTGTGTTGTCGTAAAATAGATTATTTTGTTTTAGCCGGAAAATAATAAAATTAGCTTTTTGTTTAAGTGCCGAGTTAAGTGCAAAACATCCTTGGATCTTACATTCCTGAAAGAAAGTGTTTATTTATTTGATCATGCATACACTGTAGTATCTAAATAAAGTGTCGTTCGCTAATTTGTCACAGCTTTTAATTCATAAAAATTTGTCTGAATATTTGTGAACCTTGATATGAACATGAACGTTCGTAAACACTTTTTGTCATCAGCGAAAGTCATTAAATGTTTCTTTGTTTAATTTGAAAAATAGTTTCATTTGTAAAATTGTATTTGCCAATCTACGCGACACCCAAAAAATGTTCAGAAATTCTAAATTGCTTCTTATTTTTGATTCAATAAATTTTTTGTATTTCTATGAATCTTCTTTGTAATAAAAAAATAAGATGAGTGATGATGCAACCACTCTACAAAATGAAAGTTCGAAATCTGGTAGTTGTGTACAGAAATTAATAACTCGTTTCAAATGCTACAGTAAACAATATTGTATTCGTTGTTTCGAGTTTCGTTGCCTTGAATTTCTCAAGTTAATTTTTTTCGTAACTCGTGATGAAAGCAGAATTTTTCAGGACACGTAGTAAGCTCAAGCTCGACCAGAGTCTGATCTGATAGATTTTGGCCTGATCTGATTTGACTTGAATCTGAAAATCGAGAAGCTGACCTGACCTGACCTGAATTTATCTTGACCTGATCTGTTTTTCAAATTATTATTAGAAGTCCGCGGCAACATAAACCAATAAGAAGTATGCAAAAAGAATCAGGTTATTTCAGGCTCAAACTGAAACAGGCCAGGTCAAGTTGAATTCGAAACAGGTCAGGTCAAATGTAAGTCAGGTCACGTTAAGTTCAGGTCAGGTTCGATTTTCAGGTTCAGGTCTGGTAAAAACCAACCTATTACGAACCTTAGTTTAGATAGGGAAACATTGAAAACATAACTCTAGTAAAACACAGATACTTTTTAGAGCAGTTCAATAAGATTTATATCGAAAATTAAATTCAAAATGAAGGAACATCTTAGGCTCTCAGCGCACTAGCCATCCAAATTATCTGAGTCATCAGGAAGCGGCGTGTTCATTGGGTGATCTTGATCATCCTGTGCATCTGAACCGGACATCGTTTGTTGTGTGAGTTGATGAGGTAAAACTCTAGCCGTTGGATGAATTCGAATTGATTCAGCAGTAATTGTCGATGAAGAACCTGGATTTCTCGCACCCATCAATTCTGCAAGACGTTTTGCACGCAATATTTGGAAATGTTACTCAGCCTCTTTCATCTTATCTGAGACCTTCTTGTTCTTCTCATCAACTTTTTGCTGCTTCGTCTGTGCTACTGTGGCTGGCTCTTTTCATCGCTCCAATTTCTTTGTTCACGTACAAGTTACAAACTTTATCTATTTGACGATTTACCGATGCCAAGGGACAGCCCTTGAATGTTGCAATGTTTCCATTATAATACTCGTATTTAAACGGTCCGATGTCGACACGAATTTTCTTTGTGCGTTGCACTCCAGTGGATCGGACGATACTAGCCAAATTATTAAAATTCAGTAAACTTTACACGAAAAAAAAACAATTATTCGAGCGAAATTTAATGCTTAAAATTTGGTTCGCATATTTAAATATTTGTGACCAATAAATCATTTCTTATAATAGTACATTTACCGATCGAGGCGTAGCCGAGGTCGGTAAACACACAAGAAGTACCATTTCCATCATTTACCCTAATGCTAAGTAAGGTATTTTATTCAAAAACTTGAGGTACAGTTTTGGATCTGTTTTGGACCTACATATCGGTTTTCTCTTTTGCGCTTAAGCCATAATAGAGAACGTCAACATGGTAATATCCCAACAGTTTGCTCGTCCAGCTCATTTTACGAGAGTGATGGGATTTGCATACTGGTATTGAAAAAAATGTTTTCGATGCATGTAGTATGTAAAATCGTTGTGTAATACTATGACAAAACTGACCCGAATCCAATCGATATCAACAACGGAGTAAATCGAAATCACCCAAATAACCCTTAAATATTGAAGGTGACGCAATTCCTTGTTTCTTTAATTACAAAATAACTGATATTACTCGAAAATTTTACCCAGATAAAATTAATTGTATTGTTAGGACCATTGAATCCAAGAAGAAATGTCACAAAGTGGCTGTACTTAGTCCTTTATTCTTTTATTGGTTGTGTAGTGGACTTGCGTCACGCTCGCTTACTAACGTGCGAGCATAATATTGACAGTGGAAGGTGTATGATATGTATGAGTATATTAGATTTTGACGCGTCAGCAGGAATTCATTTTGAACATAAATATCACATTTTGACCTAAACTGTTTTGAATAATTAAAAATGAGTACACTTACCGTAGAGGTTAATAATATAAAATACATTTTGTTTAACCTAACGCCGGAACTGATTCGTGATATAAGTAAAATATCTAATATAATGTAATTATTTGTATAGCACCGTTTGTCAATTGTTATAAATGTCTCTACGAAATTAAGGGAATGAGTGAAAATTCCATTTTTTTAGATCCCGCCAAACTACAACAATATTTTACAACTTGTCGTGACACACGCACGAATATTTGCATTTTGGAAGACTATGAAAATTCTCCATCATTTTTGGGAAATCCTCCGTGCTGGAGTGATATTCATTTAGATGAAGTTAATACTCCCTCAGCATCGGCAACATCTGCAAACGTTGAAAAGCAGAAATTTGAATTTCTGTGTGGAAATTTTGCAACACAAAGTTTTATATATGGAGTCAAATTTGGCATACATCCCTGGCACTATTTCGATGACCTAGATTCTATTAGAAATGAACACAGCTCATTACCTCGATCAATCGACACTGCTATACGTCGAATGAGCGCAGATATAGTCGGAACAGTAACATTGAGTTTCGACAATGTGCAGGCCGGACAATATTTTCAAGATGGCAAATTCATATTTAAAAACAAGGAGCTTAAGACTTGTAATAAAATGTAGCTGCTGTTCTAAGCTACAGTCTAATTACTCAATCTCTAAATTGCAGACCTAGCATTCGCTGGCGACGTTGAGGGACGGACTACAAAACCAAAACGCAATAAGAAAATAGTATTTATTCCAGGCCAAACAAACCCGTATCTGTTGTTAAAGGAAATCGAAAAGATGAATCATCTCAATGAAAAAGATAAGATGTACGAAATACTTCAATTTGTAAAGGACTCCGATAAAGGTACTACTAAGTATATGTTCGTGAGAAAAAACCACAACCGAAAATCGTACTACAAATGAAAATGCAATTTGACTCAACGCTTTTCGATTTTCCGACAAATTATTATTCCCTTGACTGAAAGTCATGGGTCTTACGAATGATAAACACTCTAAAATGTTTGTCACACAATGTTCACTACTATGATTGAAAATACATGGAATGTATGACCAAAAACCTTAAATACAGAAAATGTTTGTCACACTTTGTTCATTCCTTGATGCCACGATAATTCGAGTAATTCTAAACGGATTTCCAAAAACTTTTTTTTAATCGACGAGAAATTAAATTCCTCAGGTTAAGTTCGAAGATGGGCTATGAAGGACCGACGATCTCAAAGATATTCCCAAAAGAATTTTTGTCTCGTCGCTTGATGCCACGATAACTCGAGTAGTTTTCGACGGATTTCCAAAAACTTTTTTTTATTCGAAGGGGAATTAAATTCCTCAGGTTAAGTACGAAGATGGACCATAACACACGGGTGATCTTAGAGATATTCTCAAAAGCATTTTTGTCTTGTCGCTTGATTCCCCGATAACTCGAGTATCTTTCGACATATTTCCAAATTTTTTTTTTTTTAATCGACGAGGAATTAAAATCTTAGGTTCAGTTCGAAGATGGGCCATAACGGACGGGAGATCTCCGTGATATTCTCAAAAGAATTTTAGTCTAGTAGCTTGATGCCACGATAACTCGAGTAGTTTTCGACGGATTTCCAAAATTCGACGAGGAAATAAATCCCTCAGGTTAAGTTCGAAGATGGACTATAACAGATATTCTCAAAAAAAAATTTGTCTTGTCGCTTGATTCTACGATAACTCCAGTAATTTTCGACAGATTTCAAAAAAAAAAAAAATTTTAATCGACGAGGAATTCCAATTCTCAGGTTAAGTTCGAAAATGGGCTATAACGGACGAGAGATCTCCGTGATATTCTCAAACGAACTTTCGTCTCGTCGCTTGATAACACGATAGCTTGAGTGAGCATCAACTGATTTACAAATATTTTTTTATTCGACTGGGAATTAAATTCCTCAGATTAAATTCGAAGTTGTGTTGTATTGGTCTGACAATCTAGAAGTTATTCACAAAAGAATTTTTCTCTTATTCCCTTGACTGAAAGTCATGGGTCTTACGGATGATAAACACTCTAAAATGTTTGTCACAACATGCTCACTATGGTTGAAAAAGCATGAATGTATGACCAAAAATCTTGAATACATGAAAAGGTTTGTCACACTTTGTTCATTCCTTGATAACACGATAACTTGAGCAATCCTCAACAGATTGAAAAAAAAAAAATTATTCGACTAAGAATGAAATTCGTGAGGGTAGCCACAGATCTGCTAGTCTACTTATCATACGGAGTAATTTCCGACAGCTTTCCAAAAACGTTTGCACTGAAATTACTTGGGCTAAGCTCGTTAATGGAAAATGCTGGAGTAATAATCTGTGATTTATTCCGAAAAAACTTGCTGTCCATGCTAGAAAAAAAATGAACGAGTGTGAACTTTGCGGCCAGAGCGAAGCGAGGGCCGTAATCACACGAGTTGCATAATTCCCTTGACTGTAAGTCATGGGTATTACAAAAGAAAATACACCGTACATAACACGTTTACTATGATTAAGAATGTATGATGGAAATGTGATTAAAAAACGTTAAATGTAACAATTTTCTGCTCCTTGTAAACACGATAACTTGAGTAAATCTCAACGGATTTTCGCCAACTTTTGTTTTCGACGCGGAATTAAATTCTGCAGGTCAAGTTCGAAAATGGGCGATATCGGATAACGTTGTTAACAAGATAACTGGAGCAATACACAGCCGATTTTCAAAAACTTTTTTTTTATTCGATAAAGGATTGAAATTGTCAGATCAAGTTCGAAAACGTATCGGTATCGGTTCAACCATCTAGTTCTCTAAAGAAGCCTTTTCTGCTCTTTGTTAACAGTATAACCGGAATAATTCTCAACAGATTTTCAAAAACTTTGTTTTGTTCAATGAAGCATTGAAATGCTCAGGTCAAGCTCGAAAATGGGTGGTATCGGTTCAACCATCTGGTAGTAGTTATCGAAAGAAGCCTTTTCTGCTCTTTGTGTAAATCTCGACTAATTACAAAATAAATTTGATAAAGAATGGAATTTCTTGTTATGTGATTTTGCCTTGTTGACAAAAACGAATAAACAAAACAAAAATTAACGAGTGTGAAGTTTGCGGCCAGAGCGGAGAGAGGGCCGCCATCACATGAGTTGAAGTTTAATTACGTCATTTATAAACCGGGACAACGTTTCTAAGATTTTCAGTGAAACTAAACCAAATTAAATTATTTATAAGAGATTTAGACCTTCCATTAGTTCTTCTTCTAATTATGTTTTTGTGTCCATACAAATTACATTTCATTGAAATAAATCAATAAATCATTACCAATAAAAATACTATTGAGAAGTTGACACAGTCAAGGGATCTGACCCACCCTACAGGTGGGACCTAGTTGGATTAGTGCATATATTCGACGTACTAACGAACTACGTTGAATTGAAATTTCAATATTAATCGTGAATCACTTAATTCTGATCAGTTTAATACGAAAATGATTGAGCTCGATCTTAAATAATCTGCGCAATTGTTTTCCAAAAGGTATAAGAGTTTGAAGAATGAAGAATGAAGAAGAACGGAAAATTAAGTGATTCACGATTAATATTGAGAATTCTTTGAAAAATTGAACTTGTTATCCAAATCCAGAGTTATTTTCTTTTTAATGGCTCGGAAAATTAGCACTCATTCTGAGATTGCATGATGCAATTTGCATCACTTGCTCATTTTCTCTCTCGAAAAATCAATGTTCTACTTAGATAAAAAAAAAACGGTTGGATGGTAAATCCCATAAATTAATAATTACAATCAGGGGCTATTTAGTTGAATTAATTCGCTGAAATTCTCCAAATTCGTAAAAATTCGCCAAATTCGTAAAAATTCGCCAAATTCGTAAAAATTCTCCAAATTCACCGAAATTCGCCGAATTCATCAAAATTCACAAAAATTTGCCAAATTCACCGAAATTCGCCAAAATTCTCCAAAAATTTTCCCGACTTCCTAGCTTACCAAGGAGTACTTTTATATTCAATTCGACTGTATATTTGTCCTCACAAAGAAACTAAAGAAAAAACTAAAGTGAGATATTGTTCTGAGCTTTAATTTGAAGAAAATATTATTCACACACACTAATTTCCATTAATGGAACGACTTCTATTCAGTTAAAATACTAGAAAAGTAGAAAAATAGCTCTACTCGAATATTTTCAGAATAAAATCGAAAAAACTTGTACATGATTGTCTGCCGAATTTCTGATTGCACCATCGATCGAACTTCTGATACATTGATCGTTGTCATCCGTTCTGTCGTTCGGGCTTTAGGTTAACATGTTTAAGTAAAAATGCCAAATGTCTAAAGCTATAGCGCGACCAAAATAACAACCAAAATTTAGAAAGTCACAGTAAAGGAGAAAATGGATATATTGAACTAAGCAATAATAGTTGGAAGTGTCAAAACTTTGCAAGGTGTCAATTTTTTTTGTTGCATTCAATGGCACTACCTAACTTCCATCGGATTTTTTGATAGATTTGGGTTATTTTGGGATGGGAGATGATTCCTCTAGCACTTCCTAACTTCAATCGGATTTTTCAATGGTTTTGGGTTATCTTCGACATGAGTGAGGTGTTCCAAGATTTGTAGATTTTGGGATTTAGACTAATTTCTCTAGAATTTTTTAATTTCTTTTGATGTTGTCGAAATGACATACTTACAAAAGTAGTGATATCAGTCAAAAAAAAACCTTTAAAGAGTAAATGTGACGCAAGTCCTTTAGCTTACTTATAAAACCACTGATATCGCTGAGGGTGACGCATTGTGCGCCGTACGCAAAAGTTTTATCAACAAACAATTGACTCAAAAAATTTGTGAAAGAAAATTTTACAACAAGAAGTTTGCGTCACGAGTGGCAGATGTTGAGGAACGTACCTATTGTTAGGAAAATGGTTGAAAAATGTAAATGGAAACTATCTATGGAAACTCATAATCAGCAGTTTTATGTTATATATTGTATTATGCTTCCAAATGGTACTGAAAGAATATAAACGAAAGAAAACCGAATCATCTGCCACTTGTGACGCAAATTTCCTGTTGTAAAATTTTCCTTCACAAATTTTTTGAGTAAATTTTTTGTTGATAAAACTTTTGCGTACGACGCTCAATGCGTCATCCTAAGCGATATCAGTTATTTTGTAAGTAAGATAAAGGACTTGCGTCACATTTACCCATTAAGGGTTTTTAGACTGATTACGACTTTATCATCTCAGGAGTCAATTCGCCAATTTCTAAGACAATTGGAAAGCCAGCTCGCTCTGATATTATTGAGTTATAGCTCATTCGATTCGTTGATCAATTCTAGCTAACACGAATATCCCATTTAAAAAAAAAATAAAATTCACTTTGCGTGTAATGTAAAGGGGTGCAATAACCTGAGGAAGGAGCAACCCGAAAAACAAACCCGAGAATTCTGAATTTGATTGATATAGGCCTTTTTTGTCTCAGTAGAGTACGTTTCTGTACTTAAAAGTACTTTTTCCTAACTAGTGTTGAAATATCGCGACGTCGTCTCTCATTTCCCACGTCGTTTAGGAAAAACGTTGTTCCTAACTTATGCTAAGAGGCATTTGTAGCGAATTTGACTCCAGTACACACCTCCGCTTCGAGCTGGAAATGTCTCATTCGCTAAAAAAGCATTTTAGCATGCTTTAGAAAAATAACTGATCTAAAGACCTCTGTCTTGTAGAGTTTCGTGAGGCTTTATCGTTTATCCGACATCATTTTGAGATATCGGAGATGTTTGTGAGGTTTTTATTGGACTTTTTTTTTAGATTTTGGGGATGCTCGTGAGGTTTTTAAGAGAATTTTTTTGAGAAGAATATTGAAAATAATCGTCAACCTAAGATAGATAACTAATTTGATTTTCCGAAAATATTATTGATAAGATTATGAAAAAATATAATCCAACAATTTTTTAATTACAAAGAAAATTCGTCAAAATTCGTCAAAATTCGTCAAAATTCGCCGAAATTCACCAAATTCGCCAATTTGCCGAAATTCTCCAAATTCGTAAAAATTCGCCAAAAATTCAACTAAATAGCCCCTGATTACAATTGATTTCATTTTCTAAGGTGAATTTACTTCACCAGCAATTGGCAAATCATAAAATCGAAGTTTCTCAAGATGTACACTCTACCTTTTCTTCAAAACAAACGAAAAGAGCTAAACATTGATTTCAAAAAGAAAATCAATCTACGATCGTTTGTTGAGGGAAAGTTGCATGTCCTCAATAAGTACACAACTCTCCCTTTCTTTAACCAATTGGAAATGGTTATAGACGATCTTCCTCTAGAGATTGCGAATCTAATCATAGTCAATGGAAAAATGGGTGGAACGAAAGAAGAAATCTTATCATATTGCGATACGATTCAAGACATGGCTAAACACTACATCGCAAAATCAAAGCCACCGCCGACTGAAACACAAATGGACTTCGATGACTCTAATGAACCATCTACTTTGGAAATGGAAATTTTTGAGTTTCATGGATCGACACCACCGTTTCGTGGAGGCAAACGTGGTCGTGGTCGTGGTAAAAGAAAGGGAGGAGTCACCACGCAACTATTGCTGAGGACGACGACTCTGATGAAAGCTACAGCTTCCTTGAACAATTGGACGATACTAGTCGTTCGTCATTTTCGGAAGGGTAAAGACAAAACTATTTCGAAAAACCGTAAATTTTTTACGTTTGCCATACTTATCCACTTAATTAATTATAAGAATTTAATCCATTAAAAATAAATTTACTTTTGTTGTAATTTTGCATTCTGACCTTTATTCAAAATCTTAATTCGGATTTTACAAATTTACTGATTGATAGTAGTCAATAACGGGTTTGTTTTCCTTTCATTTCGATTACTTTTTTCAATCTCTTCGGCATTGATTGAATAACCTTTCTGATGAAACTTATCGATATTCGTTTCCAACATTTTTCAATCAATAGGAGCAATTGTCTTTTGGTAGAGATCGTAACGCTACGCGTTATTCAACATTTTTTGCAGTGCAGCCCAAACGATTTCGATTACATTCATATCGTTGCTTTTTGGTGGAAAATCGAGTACACTAACGCCAGAGTTTTTTAGGAAAGTGATACCCATGTTATGAATGGCTGCGTTGTCCATTAAAATCGTTGATCCTCTGATGGAATCAATCAGTTTTGATTTGATCAATTGCTCGAAATGTATCCCAGTAAGATTGGTGCTGACGGAGTAAATAATGTTTCGACCACTAAACGATATTGCGCCCACTAAATTGACTTTATTCTTTGAATTTTGTATTTCTTGTTTAACGTTTTTGTCCAGTTCCCATCGCTCATTGAGTCTCCGCTTGACGAACACTCTGCCATCTGAGTACGTCTGCACCGTCTTCTCGTCCAAATAGTATACCTTCATCCATTCATCAGTCCAGTGTTGGTACTTGATGGCGAACTGTAGACGCTTGATTTGATTTTGCATCGATATGAACTGTTTCGAAACAGCTACATAATTACGTACTCCGTTTTTGCAGAGCAACCGATGTATCGTCATACGCGAGACGTGCAGCTTCAGCTTTTTAATACATTCATTGTGTGTACTAAATGGATTATTTATAAAGTAATCCAATACTTTGTACACTTGCTGCGCACTCAATTTAAAATTCACTTCTTTCTTAGAAGCTGTAAACAGTGATCCGTCTTTCCATTTTTGGATACATTTTGCAACAGTTTTTCGATCACATTTCACATAATTAGCGCTAAATTTGTTATGGAATCCCTTTAACAATTGAGCGTTGGAAGAGTCTTTTTTTAAAAATTCAATTTACAATCAAGTCAACTTCAAAGTGACAAATAAATTTTGAGAAAATTTGAGGGATCCATCGTAATTTTAGATATTGTTAATTCCAAGCACGACCCTAAAGGTACTTGTTTAATGTTCAACTTTTTAGCTGTTTTTATTTGATTTTAACAACTGCAAAAGTATGGATGCTGACTTGCCAAAACTTTTAATAAGTTTTACCTATTGTCTATTAAAGTTTAGTAAAAAAATATATCAATATAACCCGAGAGGGACTGACCTCGGAGTCGGTAAATCAAGTAAATTAAGTATATTTTAAGATATTTAGAAATGTCCCACAAATTTAAAGATTTCGATTTTTTGTATTTCCTCAGCCATCCTAGAATTTTCACCTTTTTACATACTTGGCTGAGATACGAAAGAATTTGCTTTTTACGAATACGAACTATTTGCTCGTAATGCTCGCATATCACATGAATCTTAATAGATCATCTTCACGATACGGCACTTTCAGACGTAACCATTTGTATGAGATTGCTTTTAACGTGAATGGCATTTACTAACGTGGATGGCATTTCAAACGGCCTTGAAGATGATCTACACTCGTATTCGTAAAAGGACAAATTCTCTTGTTTCTTAAGTAAACAAAGCAAAAATTGAAAAAATTCAATTTTGTCTCTCAAACGAAGTACTTTTTTGGTAAGTGGAAATCAAGCATTAGCCCTCTTGCCGACAGTTAGTAAAAGGATAACTTATAACGTTCATCCTGCTATAAACTGTAGTAAAATAAGGCGATTGCTAAGAAACAGGAACACTCATCCCTTCAGAAAGAAGGAGATAATATTTAGATTTGTACGGTATGCGAGAATTACGAGAAAATCTTGACGATATTCGAATGTAAGATCTCAATGCAATTTACTTATGTTAGTACTTAACTCACATCAAAAGCGAGTAAAATAAAATTCGTGTTATAACGTAGAATAATCCACATTGACCTAAGCCGATTTCATTAAAACGACATTTTTAATTTTTTTGACTTACCGTGATTTGTTAGAAATTTAATGGAAATTTACCACTGGATGTAGCCAATCTCATTGTAGGTCATTCTAAATAATAGAAAATACGACGAAAAATGCTAATTTCACTGAAATTTTAGTTGGGATTCATAACTTTTTACTACCTTTCAGAGAAAAAAGTTTATTAAAATCCAGGGCCTATTATTTGGGAATCGATTTTGGGAATATTTGGGAATATTTGGGAATATTTGTGAATTTTGGGAATATTTGGGAATATTTGGGAATATTTGGGAATTTTGGGAATATTTGTGAATTTTGGGAATATTTGGGAATATTTGGGAATTTTGGGAATATTTGAGAATTTTTGTGAATATTTGGGGATTAATTCCCAAATAATTACTCCTTTTGAATGTATTATCCCAAAATGTTTGGTTTCTATTTTGTATTGTTATCAATAAAGCTTTATAAATCGTGTTTAAATACCATTGACATTTAATCTCATCCATCAGAAGTTTATTTTCGATGTTCACAAATGACTTAGAAATAAACCAGTGGCATTACAGCAGGTATTTTCTATCGTTAAAACTTTTACACCTCGTCTACTTCCCAAATATTCCCAAAATTCCCAAATATTCCCAAATATTCCCAAAATTCCCAAATATTCCCAAATATTCCCAAATATTCACAAATATTCACAAATATTCCCAAATATTCCCAAAATTCCCAAATATTCCCAAAATTCACAAATATTCCCAAATATTCCCAAAATTCACCAATATTCACAAATATCCCCAAATATTCACAAATATTAACAATATTGATTCCCAAACGATGAGGCTGATGAAATCACAGTAGGCACTGCGTTTCTGTTATACAGATAGATGACTTGTTTTTGTTGTATGAGTTAAAACATAATCCTAAGCGGTAGCTTGTATCACTAAAGCCTCCAAATTTAACACTTGTCAATTCAGTGTTCATGCTAGTAGCAGGGCTGTGCCGTAACACATACATTTTTCGGGGTACCTCCAACGCCGCTGGCTTAAAACACTTTATTATGTATCACAAATTTTATAAGCATGATATCCACTGAATCTTTCAAATTTTATTTAAGTCTACGTCTACCTGGTCTTAAATTTTTGTGAATATTTGGGAATTTTGGGAATTAATTCCCAAATAATAGGCCCTGTTAAAATCAGTTCCGTAGTTTCTGAGATATCGGAGATTTTGCCCTTGATATGTGGAATATTAGAAGTTGAACCTTTTTAGACTAAGTAGAATAATAAGCACATGTGATATATCGTGATCGTCGATCGCCTCTTTTGCCACGCACTGTCATGAAACAGTGAAACCTCTCGCTCACTTTCACGTTACATCATTTTATCAACGCACCCTTATAGAAAAGAAGCTGTCAATATTTGGTCAAGTTTTCAATCTTTAATACTATAAACTATAAAGTACAAGATGGATATAAACATCAAAGTAACTGCAGAAAATTTAGAATCTGAGAATATTGAGTTAGCGGATGCTTTGAAAAGTTTAGAAAGGGAAAATGATATTCTCACCGAACGATTGAACTCACTTGAGAAAAAATTGGAAAAGGAAAAAAAAATGCACAGAAAATTTGTTGACGAGGTATCAGCGTCTGAAGCCGTTCGATTAGAAGATTTCCTAAAAGAAAAACAAACGATTGTGGAGGACAATAAGTCACTGAATAGAGAGAACCGACAATTAAAGAAAGATGTAGAGTTTTATAAAAAGGCACATGCGGAACTTACGCAAGTTGACGAACGAGCTCATGTGGCGAACTCTCAGAGCCAATTCAAAAGCCCACGACAAGAATCACCGACTGCCTTATGTTCATCATCTAAATCGGCCCGTCCATCCAGATCGCAAACTGTAGTGTATCTACCGACTGAGTGTACGCATAAAACGCATCTACAGCTATTCTAAAAAAGAAAATCAAACAACTGGAAAGCTTTAAAGTAGCCATAGACAACAAAAAAGCAAAATTTCTACAGGATACCAAACTGTTGGAAGAGACAATTGCTTCAACAAGCACAATCAACGATGATGTCCACAATGCAGACGTACTAACTATGTTTGCAAATTTGCCTTAAAATTTCAATGTTATGATTTCAATATTTGGAATGTAATTCAATAAATCATAGTTCATGAGCGACTTTTCATTAATACAGTTTACATAGAAGAATTCCAATCAAAATCAGAAGTTATCAGGAGCTTCGTATCATTCGCTCAGTTATTTAGCATTAAGGAAAGTCTCGTTATACAGTCAGAAGTTGTCTCAATTCGATTCTTGTGTGCTTCATATGAATATTCATATACCTACCTTTCACTCTGTAACTTCTGGCTAAGCACGACTACTTGTACTTACTCATACTACAAGTGCATGACTATCTACAGTTTTTTTGTATCTGCACCATACTTAGTGGTACCATGGAATTACATGTGAAGAGCGTTTAAATATTTCCTTAAATTTTATACGATGCTAACAAAAATTCAAAAAATATTGTCAACCCAATTTTTGATAGCCTTAAAGTTCACGAGGGTCAATTTTTTTTATCTTAATGTCGACTATTTTTGATATAATACAATATTTCTCTGCGATTGCTTGTTCTGAAGATCTCAATATCGAGAACTCAGGACAATAAAGATTCCGAAGAAATCTAACATTTTGTTTGAGCAGTCTTTTTTTCGGTTATCTTAAAATAAATATTAAGAATATGGTTTTGTTTGATATATCATTGTATTTATTGAAAAACATGCGAAATTCGTATTTTCAAAAGTTAAAATGTTAAAATTTCTTCAAATATCTGGAAACTTACGACTTCTTCAAAAATAAGAAGCAATTTAGAATTTCTGAACATTTTTTGGGTGTCGCGTAGATTGGCAAATACAATTTTACAAATGAAACTATTTTTCAAATTAAACAAAGAAACATTTAATGACTTTCGCTGATGACAAAAAGTGTTTACGAACGTTCATGTTCATATCAAGGTTCACAAATATTCAGACAAATTTTTATGAATTAAAAGCTGTGACAAATTAGCGAACGACACTTTATTTAGATACTACAGTGTATGCATGATCAAATAAATAAACACTTTCTTTCAGGAATGTAAGATCCAAGGATGTTTTGCACTTAACTCGGCACTTAAACAAAAAGCTAATTTTATTATTTTCCGGCTAAAACAAAATAATCTATTTTACGACAACACAGCCGAAATCACAAGCATTTGAATTACTTTCAAAAAAATTACTGAAAGTCGAAAATATTTTATTTTTCATTACACTAAAGCGAATTAAAATAAAAAATCAAAAAGCACTCTGCAGAAGACCAAAGAATAAACAAAAAATGAACAAACGTCAATATCGCAGCCGCTGCGTCGCAGCCGATACAACACATTCCACATGATATGTGGGAAGTGAGTTAAATAATTTAAGGGAAATCTTTTTTTGTCAGCAAAATTATTCTTTTTTTGTCAGCAAAATTATTTTTTTTATCAGGAAATTTATTCTTTTAGTTCAGCAAATTTATTGCTATTGTGACCAAATTTAATTCTTCGTCTGCAAATTTATTTTTTTGAAGCAGCAAATTTAGTCTTATTCATTTATTTTTTTGCAATCTGCAAAATTAAATATTTTTTTAGCTATTTTTTAGCAGCAAATTTATTTATTTCTATCAGCAAAGTTAATACTTTTGTCAACAAATTTATTTATTCGTCATCAGCAAAATTAATTGTTTATTTTAGCAATTTTTTAACAGCAATTCTATTGATTTGCAACAGCAAATTTATTCTACTTTTGTCAGCAGATTTATTTCTTGTCATAAGCAAAATTAATTGTTTATTTTAGCTATTTTTTATCTATTTTTGGTGAAATGGATTTTCATATATGCTTTTCGTCACTAGTGGTGAAATGGACACCAAAACCCAATGCTTATCGAGCAACACCTCTAACCATTCGGCTATTGAGATATATAATCGCAGTGTAACAATTTTCAAAAGTTCATTTTTCGCAGCTGGTTGCAGAAAACGTTGTATGCAACACGTTGTGAAAGTGGTAGTTTTTGTCACATGCTTCGCTCGCTTCGCACGTTTGATAACATTACATCTAGTGACACAAACTACCACTTTTCGCAACTAGCTGCAGAAATTACTATTTCACGTCTTACGTCAACGTAAATAGTTATTGACACTACACGGACAATTCATTTCTTTATACGAAATGGATACCAATTTTCATTGCACTTAAAAAGCGTTTTAACACGCCGAGCGATCCGGCCCATTGCCCCGGAGCGAAGCGGAGGGCCGCAATGCGAGCCGGGCGCCGGAAAGGTGTCGGTAACTTAGGAGTTAATTTTTTTTCTCTCGCATCGTCTAATAATTAGTCTGTGTAATTCATTGCCCATAAAGAGCGTTTTAACACGCCGAGCCATCCGTAAACTTAGTTAAAGTGAAATTATTATGAAAGGTGTGCATCCTAGAAATTACGCATAGCGAAATTACGAAGCCCCATTCAAATCGAGGGATAAATGCTTTTTTAGGCACTAGGTGTGTAGATTGTCACTCGATACCGCAGGTCGAGCGTGACAATACACATCGTGTGCCTAAAAGATCTATCACCGAGTTGTGTACAACGTTTTTCGCAATAAAGGCAACGGAAAATTCTACTTTTCGTCGCTTGTTGAGTTGACGTTTTCGTGTTAGTGGTGTTAGTGATATAATTTTATATGTCCTACTGCGGGACATATGCTGATTGATACTTATAAAAAAATAAATTTGCAATTGAGACACTAATAAATTTGCTGACAAAAAGCAATAACTTCGAGGTATTAATTTTGCTGTTCGAAGGCATTAAAAGTGCATATTACAAAACAATAAATTTGCTGCCAGGAATTTGCTGCAAAAGAATTATTTTTGCTGCTTAAAGTCAGTAATATTGCTGCTCAGAAAGCAATAAATATGCTGTTCGAGTACTAATAAGTTTGCTGAAAATAAGACTAATTTTGCTGATACAAAACACTAAATTTGCTGATAAAAAAGATTAAATTTGCTGCTAAAAAGAATAAATTTGCTGATGAAATAAATAATTTTGCTACTAAAAGAATAAATTTGCTGACAAAAAAATAGATGCCAATAATTTAACTACGATCGTGACCACTTTTGGATGTTACACATAGTATAGTTAATGTTGATGAATTATGTGCGGATCACCTTGTTTTGCTTAACTCAATATACTTACCCATCTCATCCTTGATCCCAGCGACGAAATCGTCCAAAAATCCTGGCAATTTTCTTATTACTCTATCTGGCGTCACCATTGCTAATGTTATTTCGCTACCATAAGTATATGCAACGATAGTGACAACTTCTTCTATAGAAATCGGGCTGTACACATACATGGAGGTGACTGAATCACCTCCGAAAATAGTAAAATAATTGTAAGGACCAACGATATTCGAAATGTATGTGGTTTGAGTTAGTGATCCCGACTTTTCAAGCAATCGTGCTACTGGAGAAATGACGGATCCTAACAGATCAGTTCCAATTTTGAAAAAACTCGTTCCTAGGTGATCCATAACATTTCTTATACGTGTATCAATGACCCGAAGTCGCTCCTGAAGAGGTTTGATATTCAACGGTAAGTCGAACCATAGCGTGTATACGTTGACACAAAGTTCCAAACTGTTATACGGATAGTTAGCTTCAACTGTACTTGCCAATATTTTTGATGGTTTTTTCAATTTCGATGAACTGATAGCTCGCTCAAATGCTGGTGATACGTATGCGTACAGAAGCGATACTAAACGTATGGGAGACTCTTTACTTAATTTTCGTTGTGTGGTCTTCAAATCAGCTAAATTCAATTTCACAGTACGGCAGTGATTCTTTCCTCGGCTTTCGGTTAGGGCATTCTAGAAAATTGGAAACTAAATTGTCAGCCTGTACAGTATCGTTCGTACTATACCTCTCCCAAATGTGATTGCCGCAAACACTGAGCGTAAACGGCAGCAAACCCTCCAGAACCAATGGTACAAAGTAGAAGTGTTTCAATCTTATTCATAATTTTGCTGCAGAAATTCTGATTTTTTCTGTTCCACTCTAATGGGTTTATCTTTATTGAAAACGGCTCATCTGCCAAAGCGTACCGGATTACTTGTGTGAAAATAGTTGCATCTCCATAAGAATGATGAACACTCCAAATGACAGCATATTCGTTTGACTCATTCCGATGCATAATATGCATTTCCCATTGTGGCTGGTGATTTGCATGAAAAGTGTTTAACAACTTCTCACATCTCTCCTGAATCGCCACGTCAAAATTTTTCTGCACATTATCCATCACCACATGCTTTTCTGCACGAAAATTATGATCGACTTTCCAACAGAACACCCCGAACTTTTCAACAATGACGTAGCCGAGCTTCCTAAACGGTCTGTACGAAGTTTCAATCTCACCACCGGACATTACTTTCGTTTCGTATTTTACAGCTTTATGCAGTTTTTCAACAATCTTTTCAAAATTTGGCGTCCCTGTGCATTTTAAGACGTACAGAACATTCACTGGTCCTTTTGTTTCTCCAGCCATGATCGTCGCAATTCCTGGTTCCATCAATCGGTATTGATTCTCATCCAATAGAAAATGTACTAACAACCGAAACACAACAGAAATCAGGTATGCTGCGATGGAAATAAGATGGGAGATGAAACCAATGAAGAGAAATAACATTTTGTTGAATAAGTCGTGCGAATTCATTCTAACGATGGTGGTGGGTTAAATAATTGATTTTTAATGTCAGTGTTCACAGGGCTGTAAGGTTCGTATGTGATGCGTTCACTGAAATTATAGAAAGAAATATTCAAAATATTAGATCTGTATATAGAGACTAAAACTAATTTAAGGGCAGATTCCGCCAATAACGGTCTGTTGCGTTACAATTTTTAAGACTGAAAACTGTTGTTTCAACAAAAAATCGTAGTTTCAGGCATTAGACTGATCCTTCATGCCTCAAAGTGTTAAAAATTTGATCTGAGGTAACTGGTCATACAAAACTATTGCAATTGGCGGAGGTCTGCATTTTCATACCCATTCTATGGCGATCTCCGCTAACAAAATTTTTTCTCCGCCAATAACGGATTTGTTCCATAGTTTTTCACGCTCTATCGTCTCCAGCAAGTTTTATTCGTTCACTATAGAAACTCAGACGTCCGCTGATAGACGATTTTACAGATTCTGAAAATTTACCATCAGCGAACCGCCAAGTTATGTGGGAGGACAACCAAAACTTTCGGGGATGGAAAGAGCCGGAAAAACTGTGGAACAAATCCGTTATTGGCGGAGAAAAAATTTTGATAGCGAAGCGAAGCTCTAAAGTTCCAATTCACAAAAATATGCCCAATAATCTCAATGGGAGGTGGTGTCAAAGAGATCAGCAGACTTGTCTACACCAGGCCTCCCACTAAATTTTACCCTGTCCGAAATTCGGACATTTCGGACAATTTGTATAAAATTTCGGACATTTCCAGAAAAAATTTCGGACAAATGTTTTCCAGTTTTCACTAAAGAATCGCAATAGGAATAGTCTGTGAGACATTTAAAATCATTCCCTCACCAAATTTCAACGTTTTATATCAGCAGAATTTGGTGACAAATTCTAAACTCAAAAATTTGTTTGGAGTATATTTTGACGTGACATGAATTGATCATTAACTGGTATATAGGACTTGAAAAATGTTTTACTAAAAGTATTGTTAAATTTGAGGGTTAACTGAAACCTGGCTGAAAATATTTTAAAAAGAAAGAAACAGTTTTAGAACGGCTTTCTTCAAATAAAACTAGTTGAACTTCCATGCAACATACTTTTTTACCGCAGACGATTTCAATCCAAAAATTTTGTACTAATGCTTAGAAATGTATTTTACTTTACTAGTGAGGGAATGTAGCCTTTCTCTCACTAGTGAAAACCCTTTCCCTCGCTCGTAAAGTAAAACGCCATACTATACACTGGTTTAGTAATGTACTATTGTTCGCACTTCAAATTTATGCTAGATGCCTAATACGTCGACCTTCAAAACATCAGTCGTATTTTTACTTTTCGAAGCTCGATACGCCACAGGCAGGCAAATTTTCTATTTCGTTCCAAGTAACTTAAAAAATTCGACAATATCGATAGTTCCGTTACTGAATAAAAAATCTTTAAAAATTTGTCAATATGGGATGCAGAGTTTTTTGAATTTGACTGCCTTCAGAAGTTAAAGTTATCCTGAAGAAACCAGGAGAGCGTGTCTATCTCATCGATTATTAAAATATCTATGTGAAGGCTCGGATTGTGACGAGTGAAATGAAAGTAGTTTAAGTTAAGGGCGGCTCGCCGGTTCGCTGATGGTAAATTTTAAAATGTGTAAAATCGTCTATCAGCCTGAGTTTCTACGGTGAACGAAAAAAAACTTGCTGGAGACGATAGAGCGTGAAAAACTATGGAACAAATCCGTTGTTGGCGGAAAAAAAATTTTGATAGCGGAGATCGCCGTAGAATATGGGTTTGAAAATGCAGACCTCCGCCAATTGCAATAGTTTTGTATGACCACTGACCAGTTACCTCAGATCAAATTTTTAACACTTTGAGGCAATAGAGGAAGGATCATTCTAATGCCTGAAACTACGATTTTTTCTTGAAACTAGAGTTTTCAGTCTTAAAAATTGTAACTCAACAGACCGTTATTGGCGGAATCTGCCCTTAACAAATTCAGTAACGATTTAATCAAATTAAAATCGTTTTTAGTAAAACACTTATTTAATTAGCGAATGAGTGTTGTTGACTGATGGACAAATCTTAATTCAAATAATTCAAAGGGTTGTACATATGTACGTACAATTAATTTACTTCCTCATCTATGTTGATATAAATTTTAAGACAAAGAATTGGTACACGGAAATTATAATTGAGAAATGTATAAAGCGCGCCGCAGGCGATTTTTTTTTGTAGAGTCTTTTATAAGTTTAAATATTTAAATTCGGTAAGATCTTAAAGAAAATTTCGTACATTTCGGACAATTTCGGACAAATGTGTAAAATTTCGGACATTTCGGACAAGTGGGACGCCTGGTCTACACTTAGAAATTTTCCGTTATCTGTTTACAGCGAGGGAGAAACAACGAGAGCGAATGTTGGGACAGACTGCATTCGCCATTTGAGCAAATGATTGGAACGGACGAGCGCAAATTATGAGCGAATGAAGGAAAAATATAGTCGAATGAACAGTAAATACGAACGAGTGCAGGAAAATATGAGGGAATGAATGAAGGGAAAATATGGTCGAATGAAGGTAAGCGAATGTATGGAGCGAATGACGGGAAAATATGAGCGAATGATGGGAAAATATGAGCGAATGAATGGATAATATGAGCGAATAGTGTGCAGGCATGAGCGCTGCCGTCGAGCCACGGCTTAGCCGATATTTTGGCCGCCGCCGAGGATTTTGAGACGGCGCTCATGTCTGATAGTGTGACAGGATTTTCCGTTGTTGTTTCCCCCTCGGTTTACAGTCAATACAAGGCTTCATACGAAAATACCTAAAAACAACCGTCAAAGACGTACACAGCTTTAAATGTTCAGCTACGAAATGACAAATTATTCACAAAAAACCCACACTTTCGTCGTTTTTGCTTATAAAAAGCTTTAGACCATGAGCTAGGTCCCTTGGAGCTCATATCCGGCTACTCGGCAGTACAGTGAACGTGGTGTATTTTGTCAATATCTCGAGTAAATTTTGACCGAATTTCATGACTTTTTTTGTTTGAAGGGTATTGACGAATGCAAAGCGTTACTACTTTTTCCGGTTTCCTAACAAAATGGCTGCCGGCGGCCATATTGGATTTTATTAAAAGTGATATAAAGTGGGAAAAATGGTACTTAGAGAGTTTCTGTTGACATAGAAGTAATTGGTTATGTGTGTGGGGTGTTTCAGGCATTCCATAAATTAGGCATGCGGACATGGTGATAAAAAATGTTTCAAATTTGAGTTCCTAAAATTACTTCGTAAATTTGTGTTCTATTTGAGAGGTACTTCGTACGTCCTTTCATAATTGCGCTATGTGCAATTTTTAAGATGAATATGAATACTTTCATTGCACACTCGTTGCACTTGGGCTAGGTGGGCAATAATGTCTTGACGGCTTGTTTTTTGGAAAGTTTTCTAGTGCTCAAAGAATCATAGGGTCTGCCTATGGGACAACAAGAGGTGAGTGGGTTACTTATAAAAGTGTGCTGTCCACGCCCTTGTGCATGATCACAGGATGGGTATTGACACTTTTAGGATCTCGTGGGCATAGGGTGCAGCATGGGCACTTTGCAAAAATGTGTGAGCCCACAAACTGATGTCTTTAGTGCAGTCTAGATTTTCTGTACGATATAATATTCATTCAAGAAATTTCGAAACTGCTACCGCACATAAAATCGTGTTCCCAACTTATGTATTTACTGGAATTTTGCACATATGATGTGCTGTCAACCTCGGTTTCGCCTCAGATTCGCAGTATTCAGATTTTCTCGAAAATTTCTGATGTGCATGGGCTGCGCCGTGGGCATGCTTTTTTAAAAATTATTGGGCTGCCGGCAGGACGGACACAAAAATTAGGTATGCCCACTGCCCACTCACCTCTATCGACAACGAGGGGAAGATCGAGGCGTTATCGTCACCTGTCATGACTTCCAAACCGATTAAAGAGTGTAAGGATTAGAAATTCCATGAGAATGACATACAGTCTTTAATATTTAAAATGACTCACTCTCAATTTTTTCAGAGAATGTCATTATAGAGAGACATTTTTTTTAAATGTTAAAGGCTGTAACTGTCTAATTTGATTAATTTAATGAATTTTGTCAACCCATACCACGTATATTTTTACTTCAGTATAGTAGCACTAAAGAACCTTAAATCTATGAATTATTATTATTATTTATAAATTGTCGAGAACTTTCTCTATAAACAAAGTAAACTAAACAAGAAACACTTCGACAGTCGAAAAATCATAAAGCCAACTGATAAATTTAGAGATATGGAAATAATCAGTTTGTCACGCTTCTTTTACACTATAGTAGGGTAATGTTTGGTCAAGTAATCAAAAAACAAGATTTCTGCAACTTGACTGCGAAAAGTGAACTTTTCATAATTTGGGTGAGGTATGAAGGGTCTTTTTTCACTGTACATACCACTGGAGGCTTTATTTTTTGTCATTAGTGCAGAGAGATGCTAATATGACGACTGGGTCGTTTCGACGGATAAAGGAAATATGTCAAATGATTTTGAATTTGGTTGAGAGAAAATGTATTATATTCTCTCTCAAAAAACCCAGCTGTCATTCGACATATTCCCTCTATCCGTCGAAACGACGTCCCAGTCGTAATATTAGCAACTATCTACATTAGTGACATAAAGGAATTACTTTTTGTCACTAGTGATGGTCCCCATCAGTGCTGGTCATGGCTGGTCATGGGTGGTGAGTGCGGACGCGGGGTGGTCTCAAAATGTCGGTTGCGCCAACATTCATACAAAGTTCCAACTTTTAGGGTTGCTTCTCGCTGAAATTATTTCTAGAAAAGTGTTTTGACCACCTCCTGATATCACAAAGCGTATTAAATTAAAATGTATTTATTTTTCGCTAGAATTGAACGAGCTATAACTCATAAATATCGGAGTGAGCATGTTTCAAAATTTGTCTGACGAGTTGTCGAATTGACTCTTAATTAAAAATTGCATGGACTGTCATGTCATCAGCGTTTGACACAAAAATATTCTTAAGCCACCAAAGACATTTATTTGACGACATACCCCTCCACTAGTGCCGAATTGAAAATAAAACAATGTTAGAGAAAAATATCCTTATCATTCGTTTCTAATACGAATTTACTGGTTATGCAGAACCGGATTCAGTTAAAGACGGTATTTTAAGTCATGTTTTTGTCTGATAGAAATTGTATTTCAATTATGATTTTTTGATGGTAATTTGGAACCGTGAGTGAGGATCTGAATTGGAGAACTTCGAAAATGGTTCCGCAGTCTACGACAAATTTTTCTGTTTTATTTTTGTTCTTGTAATTGGATTGGCGTCACATTTATTCAACTTCAAGGAAACATCCTTCGGAGAATCATCCTTTGGAACGACATATAGAGCTATAGTCCCTTTCCCGCACGTAAAGTGCAAAAAAGAACTAGCCGCGGTCACAGGTCAGAGTGGACTGACCATCTTCAGTTGCTTCCGCTTGCCTCTTATACAAGACAGCAGCAACACTTTCCATGAACATGTGTAGGATAGTTTCCATTGAGACATTGCCATCTGCTGATGGAAAATTTTGGGGAAATCGCGGAAAGCTGCTAAGAAATCATCAAAAACAAGGCATTAGAACAGTCGGAGCGTTTGCTGCGACTGAGCCCCGTACAATCCCGTAAACCTATTACGTCCGTAACCATAATACGTTCGTAGCCCTAATACACCTGTAACCCTAATACGTCTTCAACCCTCTTATGCTTCCGTAACCCGCTTGCGTCCTTGACATTATTGCCCACCTATCCGAAGTTGGGCATGGTCAAATTTACTGAAAGTGTTCATTTTTTAAATTGCGCATAGCGCAATTACGAAAGCCCGTACGAAGTACCTCTGAAATAAAACCAACAATATGTTAAGAACCCAAAATTGTTTGCCAACTTTCTATTCGGTATTCAATTACCTCTCAAATAAAACAAAAACTAGCAAAATCAAATGCGATTTATTCGACTTATGTGCAAGAACCACTTAGCGGCCTCAGTCCAAGGACCTAATTCTAGAAATTTTTCCACAACACGCTATTTAGTGTGCAAGTACATCTCAGATTTTACAAAAATTGGCGAAAACGGATGAATTTCACTTCATTTTTACCGATTTATATAGTTTTTAATAAAATCCAATATGGCCGCCGGAGGCCATTTTGTTAGAAAACCGGAAATAGTACTGACGCCTTACATTCGTTAATACCTTTCAAACAAAAAACAAAATCATGAAATTCGGTCAAAATCTACTCGAGATATTGTCAAAATACACCACGTTCACTGTACTACCGAGCAGCCGGATATGAGCTCACTCCAAGGGACCTAGCTCACGCTCCGGTAAACCAAATTTCATAAACTTTTTTTTCCCTGATTGGTACGTTCAATACCTATCTAATTAAGCAAAAAAATCCGTACAAATTTGGCCGACCTACAAGCAAAAACTGCTTCCCGCCTTGTACCTGGTTCACATAATGGGCTCTAACTCACGAGTCATCCAATTTCCACGAACTTTTTTTTGTCGATCGGCATTGTTAATACCTTTCATTTAACGCATTTAACGCGTTTAAATTTCCGGAGATATCATCTTCGAACTTAGCCTTTCTGTTGACATTACCAAACGAGGAAAAAAAAAGAATTTTCAAAAAAGGTTGTGATTTACTCAAGTTATAGGGGTCACAGACGGACGGACAGACGGACGGACATTTTTTTTCGCGGATTCGTTATCTATGAACATAGACAAATGCTTTGCCCTTACCGTCTGCTTCTAATTCAACATGTTACAAACGGCATATTAATCTTATAAGCCCCCAGTACTCCGTACGGGGCTAAAAATGCAGCAAAGCAAACAAAAGAATTGAGCCTGAGCTCCAAAAGCAAAAGAAACAAGGCATCAGAACAGTCGGAGCGTTTGCTGCGACTTAGCCCCGTACGATCCGTAATCCTATTTCGTCCGTAACCATAATACGTCCGTAGCCGAAATACGACCGGAACCCTAATACGACTACAACGCTCTAATGCGTCTGTTACCAAAATGCAAGTCAAGTTGGGCATGGTCAAATTTACTGAAAGTGTTCATTTTTAAAATTGCGCAAAGCGCTAAGTGGCCCTAAGGCCCTAAGTGTTTTTAGCACACAAATCGAGTAAATCTCATCCGATTTTGCTAGATTTAGTTTTTTATGGAAGGTAATTGAATACCGAAAAGAACGTGTCGAAAAAAGTTTCAAATTTGGGCCCTTGGACTAAGGCCGCTACTCGGTCCTAAGTGTTTTTTGCACATAAATCGAGTAAATCTCATCCGATTTTGTTAGTTTTTGTTTCATTTGAGAGATAATTGAATGCCGAATAGAATGATGGCAAAAAAAGTTTCAAATTTGGGCCCTTGGACTAAGGCCGCTACGGCCCAAAGTGTTTTTTGCACATAAATCGAGTAAATCTCATTCGATTTTGCTAGTTTTTGTTTCATTTGAGAGATAATTGAATACCCAATAGAAAGTTGGCAAAAAATTTTGGGTTTCTAAAATAATATCGTAAATTGTTGGTTTTATTTGAGAGGGCTTTCGTAATTGCGCTATGCGCAATTTTAAAAATGAACACTTTCAGTAAATTTGACCATGCCCAACTTGACTTGCATTTTGTTAACAGACGCATTAGAGGGTTGTAGACGTATTAGGGTTCCGGGCGTATTACGGCTACGGACGTATTATGGTTACGGACGAAATAGGATTACGGGTCGTACGGGGCTAAGTCGCAGCAGACGCTCCGACTGTTCTGATGCCTTGTTTTTATTGCGGATTCGTTATCTATGAACATAGACAAATGCTTTGCCCTTACCGTCTGCTTCCAATTCAACATGTTACAAACGGCATATTAATCTTATAAGCCCCCAGTACTTCGTACGGTGCTAAAAATGTCCGTCTGTCCGTCTGTCTGCACGATAACTTGAGTAAAACGCATCCGATTTTGAAAATTCTTTTTTTTTCTTGTTTGGTAATGTCAAAAGACAGGCTAAGTTCGAAGATGAGTGATTTTGGATCGACCCCTCCCGAGCTGTGGCCCAATAAGTGCTTCACGGTTTTTGGAAGATATCTCCGGACATTCAAACGTTACACTTGATACATCGAATGAAAGATATTTACAATACCGACCGACAAAAAAAAAGTTTATGGAAATCGGATGACCGACTCGTGAGTTAGACCCCTTGGTGTGAAACAGGCACAGGGCGGCAAGCAGTTTTTGCTTGTAGGTCGGCCACATTTGAACATATTTCGTCTGTTTTAGCTTTATTAGATAGTTATTGACCGTACCAATCAGGGAAAAAAAGTTTTTGAAATTATGTTCTCCGGAGCGTGAGCTAGGTCTCTTGGAGTGAGCCCTTATCATTCTACTCGGCCGTACAGTGAACGTGGAGTATTTTGTCAATATCTCGAGTAAACCGAATTTCGACCGAATTTTATGAATTTTTTTGTTTAAAAGATATTAACGAATGTAAAGCGTCTGTAAAATTTTCGGTTTCCTAACAAAATGGCTGCCGGCGGCCATATTGGATTTTATTAAAAGTGATATAAAGTGGGAAAAATGATGCTTAGAGAGTTTCTGTTAACATGGAAATAATTTGTTATGTGTGTGGGGTGTTTCAGGCATTCCATATATGGACATCTATATATATCTACATTCACCTATATTGAGCTATATACAGGCATATAGAGCTATATAATAGCATAATCATCTGTGAAATGTTTATTTATGGGAAAATATAGGTAAATATAGCGGTATATAGCTGTTTAAATAGGAATTTATGAAAGTTGACTTCGTATGGGGCTGTCTATATTGCCTCCGGCAATTTTTTTGTATATGATAACAAGTCAAAGAGTGGATAATGCAAATGATTTTAAAGCGCGAATAGCTTTTCAGTTGAGAGTTTCACAGTAAAGGCTTTTGATACGAATCGGATCGTTATCTATGAACATAGACAAATGCTTTGCCCTTACCGTCTGCTTCCAATTCAACATGTTACAAACGGCATATTAATCGTATAAGCCCCCAGTACTTCGTACGGGGCTAAAAATGTACATTCATCCGATACCGCATAAAACCAAGAAAACCAAAATACAATTCCGAAGAAACGGCAAATAAAACCCAAAACAATTGGAAAGATAATTGCATGTTCTGTCGGTGCAGATTGGGTCTTGTTGGGTTTAAAATTCATCCACACTTAGTTGAGCCGTTGAAAGTATGGGCAACAAATGGATAATTTCGGCGAACTTCTAACGGCTCCCGTGCATACGAAAAGCAACAGAAACACAAAAAAAACTGTTTTCCATAACTGATACTGGTCTTAGCTTTTCAATAATACCAAACATGTATCGGTAGTGTTTCGATGAATGTGATTTTGGAATGAAAATTTGATGAAAAAGCATTTTTTGAGGCAATTTCAACTAGGGGACTAGGCCGCTGATCTCAGTCAAGACTCGATTCGAGAACAATCAGTTACCAGCTTATGCGGTGTTCAAGATTAGCCGTGGTAAGTTCTTGGTCATCGCCCTTTTCCCCTATGAGTTCTTGGTTAGAGTTGGTAGCCCGCAGCGCTGAAAGAAAACCAGCATGGTAGTCTTAGGCCTTACGGCAGTACTATTTGTAACATGCAAAATTGGTCATGATCGTAGTTAATTTATTTAACACAGATACCAAATGTCAAGTGAAATGCGTGGAACGCGAGTGCTTGGAGAAACAGCGACTGCTACGCAATTGACATCTGATTGAGTTCTTGTTGATTTGTTGGTTTTGTCGAGTGCTTTTCAATTTTAACATTTTCTTTCGCTTTGGTGTAACAAGGACTGAAACAGCTTCTAGTTTTGTGTTAAAATTGTTTCAAAGTCTTCTAAATTTTATAGGTTTCAGATGTGTTCGTATATAATAAGCCCTAATTTGGCCGTTAAATCGTGAATTTTACTTTGTGTTTGAGTGATTTGTTTCCGTAAAGAACTCATTCTGTTCTTGTCTTTTTTAAGAGAAAAATTTAATTAATTTGATAACACAGTAGACAAAGTATCTAAATTAATAATTTTCCATTAATTCGTCACAACTTTTAATTCATAATTCAATCCTGAAAATTCGTCAATCTAAAAATACACTGCTCGTACGCATTCACATCCGCAATCAACAAACGTCAAACGGTTTTCATTGTCTCATTAGATTTTTTTTGTGAAAATGTTTTTTGCCTACCTATTAAACCAGAGCTCTCAATATTTCCGAAATTGTTTCATTGGTAGGCAATAGTACATTACTATGCAAGGGAAGTAAAGTGATATCTCGTATCCAGATGAGAAAAAGTATCCGAGGGCGGCAGCCCGAGGTACTTTTACTCATCGTGATACGAGATATCACTTTATTTTCCGTGTGTAGTACGACGTTTTACTATGCGAGTGATGTAAAGGTTATTGCCTATACATGTAATAGCCTTATTACATGCACCAGCATAGTAAAAAACATTTTCACAAAAAAATCTAATGAGACAATGAAAACCGTTTGACGTTTGTTGATTGCGGATGTGAATGCGTACGAGCAGTGTATTTTTAGATTGACGAATTTTCAGGATTGAATTATGAATTAAAAGTCGTGACGAATTAATGGAAAATTATTAATTTAGATACTTTGCCTACTGTATTATCAAATTAATTAAATTTTTCTCTTAAAAAAGACAAGAACAGAATTAGTTCTGTACGGAAACAAATCACTCAAACACAAAGCAAAATTCACGATTTAACGGCCAAATTAGGGCTTATTATATCCCACAAAAATCTCAAAGAGGAAAAGGTGACGATAGTGTAGTAAATATTAAACTTCCAAAACATTTGATATCGGTTTTGGTGACGCATTCTGCGCCTCAACGTAATCAATTTTCACCAAGAAAATTTTACCAAGAAAATATGTCAACGAGAAGTTTACCGATGAGATTTTACAACGAAAGTTTTACAAAAAAAAATGCGTCACAAAGTGGCAGATGATTATTGTCGTATGAGGGGTTTCCTCAGCATCTGCCACTTGTGACGCATTTTTTTTGTAAAACTTTCGTTGTAAAATCTCATCGGTAAACTTCTCGTTGACATATTTTCTTGGTAAAATTTTCTTGGTGAAAATTGATTACGTTGAGGCGCAGAATGCGTCACCAAAACGGATATCAAATGTTTTGGAAGTTTAATTTTTACTACACTATCGTCACCTTTTCCTCTTTGAGGTTTTTGTGGGATATCAGTTGTTTTGGAAGTTTTCGGTAATACATAGAGTTAAGCAAGCTCTACAAGTGACAATTTATCCCAAGTCTACATACCGTACAATTACAGTGGGCTTTTTTTTGGTTCGGAACATTTTGAGACATTTTCGAATTTTAACAGTCATCGATGTTCCCAGTCAATTAAGTTGTTTCCACTTATGATATTTTGCGCCAAGTTATCAAACACTGGAAATCACTTAATGCACTGGGTGCGTCGATGGACATTAAAACTCTGATAAATGATCTAAAATTGTGTTTTCTTAAGTTGAACATGCAGTATCGCAGAAAACATTTCAAAAATATGAAA
Organism: Bradysia coprophila; assembly: GCF_014529535.1. Lineage (NCBI taxonomy): Eukaryota > Metazoa > Arthropoda > Insecta > Diptera > Sciaridae > Bradysia > Bradysia coprophila. Next base: position 5,352,897 of record NW_023503941.1, on the reverse strand, counting down.
TTTCAAGATAACTGCCGTATTCTTGAAATGTCGATAAAAGTTTACCGTCAACGAAACTGTAGATACTTTATCCCAACTCTCTACATGCCGTATAGCCGGAAATATCTCAAAAATACGAAATTTCAAGATGGCCGCCATTTTCTTGAAATATCGAAAAAAGTTTTCCGTCAACGAAACTGTACAAGCGATACTTTTCCCAACTCTCTACATGCCGTACAGCCGGAAATATCTCAAAAATACGAAATTTCAAGATGGCCGCCATGATCTTGAAATATCGAAAAAAGTCTTCCGTCAACGAAACTGTACAAGCGATACTTTTCCCAACTCTCTATAGCCGAAAATATCTAAAAAAAATACGAAATTTCAAGATGGCCACTATTTTCTTGAAATGCCGGAAAAAGTTATCCGTCAACGAAACTCTATGATTATCAATTTACTGCAACTGTGTATGTGCCATATAGGCCTAAATACAATAAATACAAAAAATTCAAAGCATTTCCAAGATGGCTGCTTTCCACCATTTTGTTGGACATTCTAACCCTAAAAAAAACTCCACATTGAAACCTGAAACCTGAAATTCCAAAATGATCCAAAAATTTTGCGAACAAACAAATTTTTCAAATTCATAATTTCGCGCACATTTTATATGATGCACGGCAACTCTGATCTACTACACAATCATTATAATAGAAATGTAGCTGTCATATTTTTGTCTTATGAACGAAATAATAAAGAACTTCAATAAAATTTATTGATTTGCCGATGAAAAAGTGTTAAGATTGAATTAATATAAATTTTAGCAAAAGTGCGAGCGCAGTTTTCGCAAACAGATGTAGTGGTTCGATACGTATATCAAACCCACATGAAACATTTCTATTAACTCGAATATAGGGATTTTTTCGAAAAGCGCCCGCTGCGCCAACCTACCCCTCGAACAAAAGTTGTTTGTTATGACCCAAAAAAGGGAAATAAGTAGAAAAATCAGAGGTGCAAATTTTTTTTTTTAATTTGGTTCAGGCACACCGTGAGGTTCCTTAGTCTCCCGTTGGTTGTTTTCTTTTCTTAGGGAGTCGACTAGCGTCACGAACCTCCGCTATCGCTTCGGTTCATGATACGAACACATCTGAAACCTATAAAATTTAGAATACTTTGAAACAATTTTAACACAAAACTAGAAGCTGTTTCAGTCCTTGTTACACCAAAGCGAAAGAAAATGTTAAAATTGAAAAGCACTCGACAAAACCAACAAATCAACAAAAAATCAATCAGATGTCAATTGCGTAGCAGTCGCTGTTTCTCCAAGCACTCGCGTTCCACGCATTCCACTTGACATTTGGTATCTGTGTTAAATAAATTAACTACGATCATGACCAATTTTGCATGATACAAATAGTACATCGTTACAATTAAGGGATTATCCGAACTAACAAAAACAATGTTAAAAGTAACGGACACTGACCCGCTTCGTCGCATGACTCAAGATGCTGTTGAGAACTTCTTTGGTGGAATCCGAAGTGTTATATACTCACCACCGACTGTTTGCAAATTCAGAGGGGCTTACAGCGACAAAAATGAAATATACAGCGGAACTGAGCAAATCCTCTCTTTGCATCGATCTATCCCAAAAGTTTTATCAACAAAACCCAGAAAACTAAAAAAAATTGCTTCACAAAGTGGCAAATGAAAAACGTAGCTGTCGATACTCACATCATCGTTGTTGTTCGTGTTGTTTTGTATAGGACGCTTTTCTTCGGGATGCTTTTCTACGGTCTTCTGATACGAGACGGCCTGTAAAAAAATAAACATATTATACACCTGTTTGTCACGACATTAATTCCTGTCAACTCCATTTAATTACTTCAATTACCGAATCAATTCATCTAATTGCCGGATTAGCTCTACTTCCTTTCAATTTCTATAGGTCCTTCTTGTCAATTTCTTTCAATTCCCATTAATTCCTGTCAATTCCGTGTAATTACCGGATTCTCCGGCAATTCCGAGCAGGGTGTGTAATCAATTACCCGAGTGGTTTCCTCCTCGATTTTTCCAATGAACAAAGAATCTAATAGAATGAACTCAAAACACTCCCTTTCCAAAAAAAGTAATGAGTGCGCTAATAGACCGACCTCATAGTATTTGTTCTTTTGCATGTAAACAATACCCTAATAGAGCGATCTGACAAATAGATTGAAGATGCCAAAGATCAGTGTCAAATAACGGTTTCTTCTCTCAAAATGGTGTCAAATGAGTTGTCAATTTCACAAAGCTAACCTCAAACAATGAAAGCTCCATATAAATTTTTGTAACATTGTGGTTAGCTTTGTGAAAATGACAGCTCATTTGACATCTCAAACGACATTGACATTATTGACAATGATCTATTGGCGTGACCAGCCACTGTAGCGAAGACGCTAATTGAATGATCTCACAGGATTTTCACAGAACGTAACAGAATGTAGAATGTTCTTCGTCTTCGTTATAGATCACTTTCTTCACTTCAAAGGATTTTCCTTTTACAAATTTTTTTTTCATCTAAGTCTACATATCTTTTGCAAGCACTTGCAGTGCAAGTCTTGTACCTAAACTAAACTGAATGTTACCACAAAATAACAGATACAACAAACACGATTCCTAACATTAATGGTACTTACGAGTAGTTGGAAGAGCTCTTGCCTTGTCGACCTCATCAGACATTATTAAAAAAACAGAATAAAAAATAATTTAAAAAAAAGAAAACACAATATCAAAACAGTAGCGACGACCCTCTATGCTATGGCGACGACTAACATTCGAAGTGTCAACATTTCAGCTGTTTTGGACAGGATGTTTATGAAATGCAATGAATATACAAACCAGGTATGGTCTGTCCATACAAACCGGAGGAAATAGCGATTTCATATGAACAAACTCACCTTTCAATGATTTTCGTTGAGAAGTGAGTTTTTTTTATATGAAATCACTATTTCCTCCGCTCCATACAAATTTTGACATTACGTCATACCTATAGAGCAAGGTTACACTAGCGTCGCTAGTCGTTAGCGACGCTAATTTTGAAAATTTGTCGCTCATAGCTAGAATGTCATTAGCGAATTTTTTTTTGGCTGATCGCTAATCACTTCGAGGAAACGAGCGATTTGGGCGTATTGGTTAATAGATGGTTTCATCCGGGTAGTCACATCGAACAGATGACAATGAAGTGTCGCCAGACAATTGGCTGCATAAAACACTTTTCAAATGGCAATTTTACGAAAGAAACGCAGCGAATACTCTATGTGGCATACGTTCGGTCGAGGCTTGAGTTCGCATCGCCCATTTGGAACCCAGCAGCACAAGTATACAAAGACGATATCGAATCCGTACAGAAGCAGTTCGTAATCTACTTATTGGAAAGCCGAAGCAACGCGACAACATACAGACTTGCACCGTATGAAGATCGATGCAAACAACTGAAGCTACAAAGTTTGGAAAAACGACGTACTGTAGCAGATGCAATGCTCGCCTTCGACATTTACAAACGTAATATTGTCGACGATTTGATATCACCAAGATTTGTTCGAAACGTCCAAAGTGCTTACAATTTTAGAGAGTCTACGATGCAACTATTGATCGAGCCAAGGTATTCCAATATGTACTTAACTAATCAGACTTTAGTTCGTCTAATTAGGCTCATTAATGAACATAAAACGGAAGTGACGAAGTGTAATAATAAACTGTCTTTTAAAAGTGTGATTATTGATAAATTAGGTATTAATCTGCTGTGATTGTTTGTACAGATTTGTTGTATGATAGTATTAGTTAAACTATGTTTGTATTTATGTAAATGTATCAGATTATTCAGCCAGTCTTTGGCGGTGGAAATAAATTCAATTCAATTCAATTCAATGATTTTCGTTGAGAAGTGAGTTTTTTTTATATGAAATCGCTATTTCCTCCGCTCCATACAAATTTTGACATTACGTCATACCTATAGACCAAGGTTACACTAGCGTCGCTAGTCGTTAGCGACGCTAGTTTTGAAAATTTGTCGCTCATAGCTAGAATGTCATTAGCGAATTTTTTTTTGGCTGATCGCTAATCACTTCGCTAATCAAAAATAGAACTTTCTAGGTATTGAACAATTGAATATTCTCAGTATTGCTGGCGTTAATAATGCAGCAATTCTGGGAAGAAATAGCCGACTTTTGGGGTAGCTTTAACTCGTATCTTTATGATAATCGAAAAATCATCAAACTGACCGTTTTTTTTAAATTTCTCCTTACATCGCTCATTTCTTCCCAGGATTGCTGCTCTATTAACGCCAGCAATACTGAGAACAATTTGGAACCGTTTTTGCATAAATTCTGTGAAAAATTAAAAAAATATGGTTTTCCTCGTACCCTTTTTTACACACTAGAAGGTCATCGAATCTGCAACCCGGTGAATCTTTACTTCGAGTCTATATTCGTTTGACAGCTCTTGAAATTCCCTTTAAAATGAGCTATGACACGACTATATTCCTTTCCAGTCACATATTTTAGAGAGCTTTAAATCAAAAAAAAAACTCTGAAAAAGTCATGGTCGGGAGCACGTTTTGTAATTGTTCAACGGTAACTCAAATTTTTTTAAATTTTAAAGTATGCCAAATTGAAGCCACGGTCTCTACGATTAATTATCATATACACTTAAGATATATTTTTCCACACAGCCGGCAGAACTAATCTCACTATGGCTTTGAGACCAAAAAAGTCGGTTTTCAGAGGTGCGCATGGGAGCTTCGAACTTCAATTTTTTTTTTTGGTATTTTCGTGTTCAGTGGACCATTCTGCATCGAGCCTACCCGCAGGCCTTAAAAAACAAAATACTTTCGTCAAAACACTACACCCTATTACTCAAGCAAAACCTCGACAACTCCTCTACAAAAAATGCAGCAACGGAGAAACTGACGTATTTTTTGGTATTGCAGTTTCTTGACATTATTTAAAGACATTTCAAGGTGTATACTTTGGAAATACAAGATTTTCTGGATTCAAAAATTATCGATTTGCAAAGTTTTGCTTGTCAGATGACAGTTTTTTGAAAAGTCATCCTGAAATTGGTCGTCTATTCATTAAATACAATACTGTTAAGCGCAGTAGTGTCGCTTCTGAAAGACTTTCCAGCTTTTCGAAATTCGTTTAGAGAGCCGATATCTGTCAATTGATAAATGGGAGCTTTGCAGCTTCGTAGTCATAAAATCTAATAAATTTTCCTCAATCAATATTCATCAAGAACAATATTTACAAATTTTTTAGATTTCGTCATGTTCAGCGTGATCAGAAGTGTTAAAAAATTTATAAATTAAAAAATCGTTTTATTCACGAGATCTTTTAGCGAAACATTAGCGATCGCTATTAGCGACCGCTACTAGCGCGCTAACTTTTTTTCGGTTAGCCAATAAGTTTAGCGACGCTAACATTTTTCGAAATTAGCGTTAGCGTTAGCGTCGCTAATAAAAATCGTTAGCGATCGCAACCTTGCTATAGAGTATACTTTCATCAAGGTTCTGAAAGAACAGGTTAAGACACATCTGAGTTGATCACGAAGACGGTGACACACAAATTTTGACAAATAGATGCTTTTTATTGAACATACTCAATACAGATTGTTTGAAATGCGAACTTGATAAAAACTTTTTTTTTTCTTCAAGTTGACATTTCAAACAATCTGTATTGAGTATGTTCAATAAATAGCATCTATTTGTCAAAATTTGTGTGTCACCGCCTTCGTGGGTGTCTTAACCTGTTCTTTCAGAACCTTGACTTTCATTGGTTTATCGAACTTTGGTTTTGGATGTTATTTGAATTTCTCGAGAAGTTGTGTGAATTTTGTGAAGTGGTTCAATTGGGTTGGTGATGCAACAGATGAGATTGAATTTTGAGACAAGATTTTCACCTGGCGTCGAAAAATGTATGAGAATTTTATTTCACCGACTGGGTTGCATACTCGACGTTATTTTACAAATATTTCTCCCGCTTCGTACATCGAAACATGATATGCAGCGCCACATCGCGACTATCTCGGATACTTCGTAGAAAATCGCAAAAGTGACAGTCGAAATCAGCTGTGTTGTAGAGAAAAACATTTTTTTTTGTTTTGGTCGTCTCAAGTCTTGAGCGTCTCCAAGTATTTGTTTCCCATTCGCCTGAAAATTCCCGCATACCCGTAATATACCATTGGCATTGTTGCTGATAAATGTATCGGAGCTTGAGTGCAGCGAAAACGAACCATGGAGATTGACGTAAATCGGTCGTGTCGGTCCTGCCTGTGTGAAGGCGATGCTATCCATCCAATTGGAAAAGCAGCCAAAAGCTTCGGACCCGTGGCAAAGGATTCGTACATGTGGAATATGTCGTTGGCTGAAGTGATTATGGCATGCACCGTGGTTAATGTATACTGATGTTGCTGATGGTCGATCTGTCGCACTATGTTCAACTCTGTTCGCATTTTATTTCAGATATCACCGGACGATGGGTTACCACAGTCGGTGTGTACGGAATGCTTGCATCAAGTTCAGCAAGCCTTCCAATTCAAAGAAAAGTGCGAGGCGGCTGATGCGAAGCTACGTCACCATTCAATCAACAAATCGGACGATCCGATTTCTTTCATGCCGATCAAAACCGAATCCTTTGACATGGAACGAATGTTTCATCCGGAAACGGTACTCGTCACCGAATTCCAAATGGATACGTCCGATGATGAGTCACAGACGTCGACGACTGTTGCAAACATTGACGACGATCGGCCGGTCATCAAACGTGAAACGAGCAAGAAACTACACGGCAACGATTCATCAGCAACGACGAGCAAGAAACGGCACAGCAGTGTAAGAACGGTGACAAGGAGTGCTGCAAAAGTCAAAATCGAACAACTGCTGGATGATGTCGATGAAAAGACGTTGTTGGAAGAGGCCGAAATTCGCGACGACGGACGATATCAATGTAAATTTTGTGCGAAAACCCTGGCCGATCGACAAACGTTTCGACTGCATATTCGGCTGCACACGGGCACAAACTTGAAACGTTGCCCGATTTGCGATCGTGGATTCGCCAAGAAGAATCACTTGGAACGACATTTGGCCACCCATGATAAGACGCACAAGTGTACATTCTGTACGAGAGCGTATCTGACGACCAACGAGTGCCAGGACCATGAAAAATTGTGTTACAAAACCAAGACCGAATTAGGCCAAGTGAAGAACGAAGACAAATCACACGGAGAATCAGTGGAAACAGAGGGACATGACGACGAGTATGATGCAGACGACACCAATGGCAACAACGAGAGTTTCGGACAAGCGACAAAGCGATCGAAGAAACCGGAGGGCGGCTTGAATGCTAACGAGATTCGAGTGAGGGCAGCACCGATTCCACTTGACGATGAAGAACAGCTCCTGATAAAAAGTGCAAAAATTGTCGACGATCGCTATGCATGCCCTCTGTGTCCGCGAACGTTGGCACGACGAGAAATTCTTGTCCTGCATCTGCGTACCCATACCGGAAAGAATTTGCTGCGGTGTCCGGTCTGCGACAAAGGTTTTGCCAAGCCGTACAATTTGAGCCGTCACATGATGCTCCATGACGGCAATGCAAATGTTCGAATTGACGAGACGATTGCTAAAGCCGAACAACCGGACGGTTCGTTTTGCTGTACGTTTTGTTTGAAATCGTTCGTCGAACGGAAATCGTTTCGCTTGCATTTACGAATGCACACCAGCAACAAGCTCGAACACTGTCCGATTTGCAATCAAAGTTTCATGGACGAGGATGAGCTTATGCAGCACATGCCGGTGCATGGCGATAGTTTTCCGTGCATCGAATGTGATCAGGTGTTCAATACGTTCAAAGATCGAAAATGCCACACGGAGGCTGTGCACACGGTGAGAAAGGTAAGCTCTGCAACGGGAAAATTGGCAAGGAAACCGCGCGCAGTGAAAGAGGAAGTGTCTGATGAGGAGCACGACGACGAAGACGAACAATTGGTGAACAGTGCCGAGCTGGTTAACGGTCGGTACAATTGCAAATTCTGCGAAAAAACTCTGGCCAATCGAAGCACCCTGAAGCTGCACATCCGATTGCATCTGAAGAAGAAGTTGAAAGTCTGCACGATCTGTGATCACGGTTTCTCGAAAAACAGCCACCTGGATCGCCACATGAAGACCCACTTTCCAAAGATACCGGAATGCAAGATTTGTCACGCCACGTTCGACTCGTTGCAGGAACAGAAGGCACACACAGCGGCCGCACATCGAGATGACATTCAAACGTCGACAATTCGAAAGACAATTGTTCCGTGGACGCAACCCAATGGCAAGAAGAGCTGCGAATGTCGCATCTGCGATTCGGTTTTCGATTCGATTGCAGCTCTTCGAAAGCATCTAGACTGGCATGCCGCCACCACTGACTGGATACAGGAGGTGGACTTGAAATCGCGCCCGGAATATTCTCAAATGTTCGGTGAATCGATGGATGCTGAGTTAACGAACGAACGTTTGGCCGAAATGTTGCAGACGAGATTGAGAGAGAATTCGGCGGACGTGTTGAAAATGCATCGAATTACGAACGGCCAGGGCTGGGAATTATCGCTGACCGATTCGGAGACGGATGATGATGACGACGAGAGCAACGAACGGAAACGAAAGTTCTACAATTGCGACGAATGTCCTCGGCCTCGTAGCTTTGATCGCTTATACAAACTGATGTGTCACATCAAGGCCGACCATCCCAACGCTTCGAAGCAATTTCAGTGCAAGCAATGCTTGCAATGCTTCCCGAACGCAACGATTCTGGACAAACATCTGCGACAGCAGTGTCAGAACGATAGCAAAACGCTGCACTGTACAATGTGCTACAGTCGATTCACATGGGCCGACAGTTTAGCCAGCCATTTCGCTGTCTATCATCAAAGTGAGACGAGGCTGCTGGAATCCAACCGAATGCGTCGTCCCCATACGTGCGATCAGTGTTCAAAGTCATTTTACACACAAGAACGATTGGCTGAACATCAATTGCGCCACCTTCCCAGAGACAAACGATTCGCGTGCGACATTTGCGATAAGCGATTCAGTCGATACGACAATTTGCGGTGAGTTTATGGCGAGAGAATCCGCTCATGGTCTTAACTCCCATCCATCTAAATTGAAAATCATTTCTTTTCGCAACACTAAAATGACATTCTCGCATCCACAGAGCTCACATGCGAAGCCACATTCCACCCCATGAACGGGAAGCTATTGCCAAGACTCATCTGTGTTCCTATTGCGGTGAAGGTTTCGCAAACTCATCCAATTTGAATGTACACATTCGGAAACACACAGGTACCGCACCGACGACACCATACAGTCCACTTGAACATTATTTAAAACCTCTGCAAATCTAATGTGTCCACAGGTGAACGACCATTCAAGTGTGATATTTGTAGCTCCAGATTTCGGCGGTCCTGCGATCTGACTTGTCATCGACGCACTCACACAGGTACTTGCACCCATTGTAACACCAAAATCTCTGAAACTAAATCGGAACGATATTTCAGGTGAAAAGCCGTACCCGTGCTTGGTGTGCGGTCACCGGTTTTCCCGATCCAACAAATTGGTCCGGCACATGAGGTAAAGAAATGACGGAGAACAATGGAACCCTGAAGGCAATCGATTAATTGATTATTTTCGCATCCGTCTCGTTTCCTATAGGATCCATACCGGCGAACGGCCGTACAAGTGCACGGAATGTGATCGAGCCTTTACCCAGTCGAACGATTTGACGTTGCACATTCGACGGCATACCGGCGACAAACCGTTCAGCTGCCTGTGTGGCGAACGATTCATCACGAATAGTCTGCTTCAACAGCATCGGCGGACTCATGGACACTGATTGCCGATTGGACTGGGATTTGTATTTGTCGGAGGAATTAATCTTCAATCTCTCACTCGAATTAGATTTGGAATTTATGTGTTAAGGAAATGGATGAGGCGTTGGTACTACAACGATCGTAAGAATAAAAATAATTTTTGACTCCTGATTTGTTTGTCGGCCTTTTTAATGAGAGAAAACCAGTCGCCGGTTTCTGCCCTACAATTTCAAATCTTTCCCCTCTGTCCCACTACTAATCCCATCCGAATTCCCACCACCATTTGTGATCCGTGCTATGCTTGATGACACCTAGTGAATTTGAATTTGTTAAGTCAAAAGAAGCAATAGATTCAACAGTCACTACTTGTGACAGCAGACTTATCGAACCCTTGCCGACCTGCGATCTTTATTCAATTACTCAATACAAAATTCGGTCACAAAATGGCATCCGTAGCACACTTGGGCACACTTTGTTCGGACAATTTATTTCTTATTTTGCTCGCGATGAGCCTTTAAATATTCGGTTTGGGTCTGTCCAGTCCCAACTTTACTGAATTGATCCTTGGCACGAGCCTTTTCCTCGGGATTTCCACCGGTAGCATAACGACCTGCATGGTATGCGCCATGTACGATGGGACGAACAACTTTATCGTACGCAGCGTTTCCACTAAACTTGGCATCGAACTTGTCAGAGGAATCACGATGAGATGGATTGTCTTTGTCCAGCGGCATTTCTGTTTGTAGCCTGTTATCGAAAATCGTTTGTCTTTATATTCGTACAGAATTTTGAACCAGCTGATTGATGTTTTCAGTTCGAGAAACTCATCAATATCATATTTCATCATATTTGGAATGGCGCAGCTGGTACAGTCAAAGACAGTCAATTTTCAGCATAAATTTGCTTCAGCTGTTTTTCAGCTGATCCACACATACAATCAAAACGGTTTATACTTGTTTATACGGTTGAAGCTGCTACACGCAAGCACATGATAGTGGTAAAACCGTATAAAGACGTATAAACGGTGCTGATTGTTTGTATGGATCAGCTGAAAAACAGCTGAAGCTAATTTATGCTGAAAATCGACTGCCTTCGACTGTACGAAACGATTTGAAAATTTTTCAACTCACCTTCAATGTTTGATTTCGAAGTGGTTGTGCAGTGAATATCTGCCTTCAACTGAATAAATGTACTGCAATCGAGCCAAATATTTACGAACTAAACTCAAGTACTTCTCTTACAGTAAATTTATTTTAAAGATAATCGCCCAAAAACCACTCACAGTCGAGGTGTGACGCAAGTCCTGTTATCCACTTACAAAAGAACTGATATCGGTGTAGGTGACGCTTACAGATAAATTTTCTTGCTGGTCTGTTCCTGAACATTTGCCACTTTGCGACGCAGATTTTTTTGATAAAATTTTGGTTGTTTCCAGTCAAATTTTTTTTGGTAAAAATTATTTGGCAGATGATGAGAAAAACTAAGCCAGCTTGTTTGAACTAAAATTGGGTGTAAAACTTAATTTTTGCGTAACGAAGCTGAAAGCGTCAACTCTAGCGATATCATTCATTTTAGAAATTGTACTTCAAAGACTGCGTCACACTTTTCTCGAAGAGATTTTTGTTGGGATATCAGTCGTTTTAGAAGTTTTAGAACACTGCTTTTTATAACAGTTTATAACAGAAATTTGGAAATTTGGCAAAATTTGAAAATTTGACGAAATTCGAAAATTTGACGAAAATCAAAAATTTGACGAAAATCAAAAATTTGACGAAAATCGAAAATTTGACGAAATTTAACGAAAATCAAAAATTTGACGAAAATCGAAAATTTGACGAAATTCGAAAATTTGACGAAATTCGAAAATTTGACGAAAATCGAAAATTTGACGAAAATCGAAAATTTGACGAAATTCGAAAATTTGACGAAATTTGAAAATTTGACGAAAACTGAAAATTAGACCAAATTCGAAAATTTGACGAAGAAAGTAATTCTCTATCTGCCACCATTCAAGAAATATCTCCAAAACCCCAATTGACCCACCCGTTTCCAACTTTCGACATTTTTCACAAATGCCCTTCTTTTCTACTCGTAAAACTCTCAGACTTTGCCGAAGAAAGTAACTCTCTATCTGCCACCATTCAAGAAATATATCTAAAAACATAATTGACCCAACCATTTCCAACTTTCGACATTTTTCACATATGCCCCTCTGTTCTACTCGTAAAACTCTGAGACTTTGCCGAAGAAAGTAACTCTCTATCTTTCATAACCCAAAAAAATATTAGTCCTTTCATCCTACGATCGAGTAGCTCAAAATTTGGTCACTCTAATCACTCTAGCTCAAACGAATCTGACCCGATTTTTTTAATTATTTTTTTGTTCGAATCGTGTTACGAATACCTTTCATTTGATGGGTCGCACGCCTCTGTAGGTTTCAATACAGCTAAGCTACAGCCGAAAACGCGTTCCCGACCCTCGAAAACCACACTCAGAAACCACTTCGTGGCCAATAAAAAAAAAATCTGGTTTTTCCTGGGGTAATGGCGTATCACATATTCATTTCTATGCCCACCCAGAGACTCCTGCAAAATTTCATGGAGATTGGCTGACTGGTTTCCGAGATCGTCCGTCGATAGATAGATAGATAGAAACATACAGAGTAAGTTGAAAGATTTTGATTGTTTGGGAAAAGTCAATTTGGTGTATTTTGTATGAAAAATGACCAATTTCAAAACGATGTATCTCCGGAAATTTTAAAGCTACATAGTCGAGTGATAGCTCGTTTTGCTCGTATTTGAAGCGAGAATAAGATGGAATAGGATTTGTGGTGATACAGGCCAAAGGAAAGAAACTTAAATTCTCGCCTATATATAGTTGCCGCGTCTGAAAAAAAATTCTTCGTTCTTTTTTTGGAAGTTAGACTGCGTCAAGTCCTCCGCTAACGCTCCGGACATGATCAGATAATGAAACAAATTCCACCCATGGAGTGGCTTCTATTCTTAACAAAAGTTGCCCTAATCTATTTATCCAGAACCATGGAAACTGGCCTGATTCAGGTGAAACAGGAGAAAGATAACTTAACTTAGCGAACTTAAACCAAACTAATCTCACACAAATACAAAACAAAAATTCATCTCCATCTCAACCTATTGCCTTACGCTCTACACGAATCACTCCAGGCGAGCAAACTGATCCCTATGTGTTACGAACCTAGTTTAAATTTGTCCGCCTTTCAATCCATAAGCTTAGCGACTGATGCAAATCTGTTACGTTTCATTTCGCTCATTTTGCACTTACCACTCTGCGTAGTTTTTTAGTTTTTCATTCTGCATTTAAACAGCCGACTGTACAAATTGATTTCAATAAATGCGATTAATTGAGCTTGTTGTTAAAACTTGTAGTTTGATTATATTCGTGGCCAACATTAATGGTAGCAGAGCGTAAAATATAAAGATTCCGGCCTAGAAACAATTCAATTATTTCGCGTTGTGATTAAAAGTTGAAAGTCATTTGAGGTACAAAGACGTAACGGTTGTAATTGTGAACTTTGATCGGCAGAACAATTGTGTAGGCACCGAGAAGCCTTAAATCATCGTGGACCTAGTAGTTCAATTGTGTAGGCACCGAGAAGCCTTACGTCATCGTGCACCTAGTAGTTTAATTGCGTAGGCACCGCGAAGCCCTAATTTCGAACAGTGATCAAAGACAAGCGAAAAGTTCTTTGAAAGGATTTGTACGAACAGAGCACAATAGGCAAGCGAAGCGCCTCGAAGTTTCGTGAATGGTGTGAAAATCTAGGCCCCCAGGCCTCAGGTTTTCGTGATTGGCATTCGAGTTTCGTGAATCCAGTCAAGTGAGCAGCTGTGAATAGGCAGAACGAGTCGATTCATCGCTACACAAAGGGAGCGTCAAGTTCCAGAACGGTCAATGTTGGTAAATGCGAGTTACAAGGACGCTGGCATTAATACAGATAAGTATTTCGACTAAGAATTACCTGAATTGATACCCAGATCGCAACGAAATTCGTCCGTATTGGGATTGATAGAGCTAACGGTAATTCGTAGATGTTGGGTTTGTCGATTGTCGGTTCGTGAACTTTGGACTGAGATAAGTAATCGGACCTTGACCTTGATCGAGCGTTTTTAATTTTGAGCGTCGATGAATCGGATGTTGGACTATGAGTTGTTATCGAATTTACCAGAACTTAAGCCGATTGAAGTGATCGTTATTTCTCTATTAACTTTGTAATTAATTTCTGCGTCTAACGTATGAACTTTGGTAGAGTCAAGCGATTATTAAATTATTGAGTAACGGTAATTTGGGTTAGCACGATGAGTTTAAAGAAGCAGCAGTCCCAGTTGAATCAATTCACTCGAACGGTGACTTTCTGCAAAGCCATTCCTGTTGGAACTACGATTAACGAGCTAATTCAACGATTGGAGAACGTCAAGCAATTGTTCACCGAATTTAAGCAAAATCAAGAGCAAGTGGAGGAGAGTTGTGGCGAGGACAACATTGATGTTCAATTTACAATGAGAGGACAAGTTGAGGATTATTTCTTCTACTGTTGTTCGAGGTTCAATGAAGCTATAGATTACCTCAAGGCCAAGAAACAGGATAAAGACAAAGAACATGCGAATAAGAACGCTCCAAGTCAGCAGCAAGAGGTTAAATTACCACGAATAGAACTCACGCCGTTTTCTGGTCTATACGAGGATTGGACTTCGTTCAAAGATTTATATACAACGCTTATTCACGACAACAAGAGCATTGCGAATGATCAGAAGCTGCATTACCTGAAGACGAATGTAGAGGGCGATGCATATGGTTTACTGAAATCAATTAACGTCACTGAAGCTAATTATCCGGATGCGTGGAAGAAGTTAATGGATCGATATGAACACAAGAGATACATCGTCGATTCGCTACTGAAGAGATTTTTCGAGCAGCCGGCAGTTACGTGCGAAAATCATTCTGAGATAAAAGCGCTTATCGATAAGTCATCTGAGATTGTCCAAGGACTTAAAGTACAGGGTTTACCAGTAAATCAATGGGATACGATTTTAGTCTATGTTGTCGTGTCCAAATTAGACGGAGAGACCCACAAGCATTGGGAGCTACGTCTGAAAAAGGATGAATTACCTACATTTTCGGATCTGCAGGAATTTCTCGAAGCTAGGAGGCAGTCGTTGGAAATGATCAGCGGTAGCAATGTGCCGAGTAGCCAACCGAAGAGCAGTATAGCTACGATCAAGCCGAATCAATCAGGTGGACTTAAGAGATCCAATTCGAACGTTCAAAATCAACCCAATGGATGCGCTTGCTGTTCGAGTGTAGACCACACGATAGGTTCGTGCCCTAGATATGTGAAATTGGATTTAGAAAGTCGGTTGCAATTCATCAAGTCAAAGAATCTTTGCTTCAATTGTCTCAGAGTTGGTCATTCATTGAAGAACTGCAAGAGTAGGAGCACATGTCAGCAGTGTCATAAAAATCATCATACCAGCATCCACAACGATAAGAGGGTTAGTGTGATGACGAGCGAAAGAGCGTTAAAGTTGGACGAAACATCTGATATACCGAGACCCAGGAAATTAGATTTGTTGGCCACTGCGGTTGTTCATATTTTCGACAAATTTGGCGAAGTCACAGCTGTGAAAACCCTTATTGATCAAGGATCTGAGAACGCAATTATCAAGTCGGGACTAGCGAAACGACTGGGTTTCGAACGTTCCACATATTTTTCAAGTGTTAAGGGTATCGGAGATATTCCTGTGGAATCAGAACCTGTTTTGTTCACGTTTAGAATTGGTTCTTGTGTTATTCCATCGTTTACCATGGAAGTGGAAGCCATTAGCATGGAATAGATTACAGGAGATATACCACTGGTTCCAATAGAAAAACGTCCGTGGCCGCATTTGGAAGGATTAAGATTAGCAGACAGAAATTTTGATTGTCCATCGAATGTTGAATTACTTCTAGGCGCTGAGGCGTATGAGAACATCGTCTTGAATGGATTGATCAAGAAAGCCGACAATTCACCGACAGCGCAAAATTCCCAATTGGGATGGCTACTATTTGGAGCCGTTAAGAGCAAGAATGACGTCGTAGCAAGATCCAATAATTCATGTTTGTCTCGAGCAGATGTTTACAGTAAATTGGACGAAACGCTTCGATTGTTTTGGGAAATTGAGGATATTCCGGTGGAGAGAAAATTGTCTTCTAAAGAGAAACAAGCGGAATCCATTTTCACGAAAACTGTTTCGAGAACAAAGGAAGGGAGATACCGAGTATTTCTACCGTTTGATCCAGCTAAGGAGCATCGAATGTTAGGTGATTCAAGGTCAACAGCTGTTTCATGTTTGTTTCAGCTGGAAAAAAGATTTGTTCGGAATCGGCTGCTCAAGGATCGGTACGTAGAATACATGCGAAATTTGATTAGTGCAGGTCACATCGAATTAGTCCCGAAAGAACGAATGAATTTACCATCAAGTGAAGTCTTTTACCTTCCTCATCACGCTGTTTTGAAGGAATCGAGCACCACAACGAAACTAAGAGTAGTTTTCGATGCATCACGCAAGTCATCGACTGGTGTCTCATTGAAGAAGATGTTCAGGCAAATTCAATTAGCTCCTAATCAACGAGACTTCCAACGGATTGTGTGGAGATTTGATTCGAATGGTCCGATTAAAGAGTATAGAATTGCCACAGTAATTGATGGAACAGCAGCCGCACCATTTTTAGCCACTAGGACACTCCGTCAAGTTGCTGATGATGTGAAAGAGGAATTTCCGACTGCAGCTAAAGTGATAAAGGAAGACTTCTATATGGATGATGTATCATCCGGAAGCTTTAGTGTGGAGTCCACTATTCAGCTGCGAAGAGATCTAGCCCAGAGTATGGATAGATGTGGATTTCGGTTACGGAAGTGGTTGTCTAACAGTCAGGATGTTCTTGAAAGTATTCCGGTAGAGGATCGAGCTGATTCATCGGATTTGGTTGAGATTATGGAGGAGAGTGTCAAAACACTAGGAGTTTTTTGGAATCCAAAAAGCGATTGCTTCGAGTTTAAAATTTCATCATTTTCGTCAAGCGAGCAATTAACCAAACGTCAACTTCTCTCCGAGATTTCAAAGCTTTTTGACCCAATTGGATGGTTGTCACCTGTTACAATCGTTGCAAAAACGTTCATGCAGAGTTTGTGGAGTCTGAAAGAGATCGGCTGGGATGACAAGATTCCCGATGAGAAATTGAAATTTTGGGAATCGTATCGTAGTCAACTGAAATCATTGGAAAGGATCAAGATACCACGATGGATTGGAACTAAACAAGTTTACGAGGTGCAGCTTCATGGATTCGGAGACGCTTCTGTATCAGCTTACGCAGCAGTAGTATATGCTCGAATAGTGTATGAGAATGGAACCAGTATTAGCCGAATGATCAGTTCCAAAACGAGAGTTGCACCAGTGAAAGTGATAACGATTCCGAAGCTAGAGTTAAGTGCGGCGCTTTTGTTGTCCAAGCTAATGTTCAGTGTTAACAAGTCGTTCAGGTTCGAATCATTGATCAAACTGTTTTATTATTCGGACAATACTTCAGTTTTGGCTTGGATTAAGTCTCATCCCAACCATTGGAACATTTTCGTTGCGAACAGGGTTTCGGAAATTCAAACACTCACTAACGTTGAAAACTGGTATTTTGTAGACACAGAAAGTAACCCGGCTGATTGTGCATCCCGTGGTGTATTTCCGTCAACGTTGAAAGGGCATAAATTGTGGTGGAATGGCCCAGAATGGCTTACGAACGACAGACTTAATTTTCCAAGGCAACCCCAAGAATACATTACCGATCTGGAGAGAAGAGGAGAGAAGACAAGCTGCATTGGAAATAAATCACATTCGAGACGACAAGCTTGATGAATATTTGATGAAAAGAGACTTATCATTGAACAAGCACATAAGTTTACGCTACATGGTGGTCCTACGCTGATGTCATCGTACTTATGCAATTACTGGATCTTTGGTAGATCAGAAGAGATACGACGTGTAGTGAAACGCTGTACGACATGTTTTGCATTCCAATGTAAACCTCAAGAGCAGATTATGTCGGATTTACCTGAAAATAGAGTCACACCGAATCGTACATTTATGCATTCAGGAGTCGACTTTGCTGGACCGTTTTTTACGAAGACGTACACTGGGAGATCAAGGGGAAGACATGCCAATCTAACAATAAAGAGTTACATCTGTCTCTTCGTGTGTTTGGCTACGAAAGCGTTGCACATCGAACTAGTTTCGGATATGAGTTCACGAGCGTTCAAGGCGGCATTCGACCGATTTACGGCAAGGAGAGGAAGAATCAGTGACATGTACAGCGATTGTGGAACAAATTTCGTAGCTGCGGACAAGGAATTACGAGAGGAGTTTAAAAGGTTGATGAAAGATGAGAATCTTCAAGGCTATTTGGCGAAGGACGGAACCGCTTGGCATTTCAATCCTCCAGCTAGTCCACACTTTGGAGGTCTTTGGGAGGCTGGTGTAAAATCCATCAAACATCATTTGAAGCGATTGGTTGGTAACAACATCTTTACGTTTGAAGAAATGACTACTCTTCTTTGCAAGATCGAAGCCTGCCTAAATTCGCGTCCGTTATGTGCCATGAGCGACGATATCAATGATGTTTCATATTTGACGCCTGGGCATTTTACAATTGGAGAGCCACCGATAGTTATACCTGAACAGAACTATTTGGACTCAAAGGTAAATCGGTTGTCCAGATGGCAATTGATTCAGCGTACACTTCAGCAATTTTGGAAGATCTGGTCGAGTGAATATTTGTCAAGGCTACAGCAACGACCGAAGTGGTTTAAACCGAAGGAAGATGTTCGCGAAGGGCAATTGGTATTGTTACGTGAGGATTATATTCCACCAGCAAAATGGCCTTTAGCACGGATAACGGATGTTCATCGTGGACATGACGGTAAGGTGAGAGTTGTAACCTTAGAGAAGCATTCAGCTAGGATTAAGCCTCCAATTCCAAGTGGGTTTGATCAATATTTGAAGAAGCTGGATACGCATAAGTCTGTTTTGGATAGGCCGATTAGCAAGATTTCTGTGTTGCCTATAGAGGATAATGAAGGTGTGAAGCTCAGAGCTAATTTGTTACGCAGTTCAAATTGAAGTTATTTCAAAATTTTCTTCAGTGTATTCGGTTTATTTCATTTTGCTTGAGTCAGTTTCGATTGACTGTAATCTTAACTTTCATTTATTTCATTTACTTTCACTTTACTATCGATTCGGTTTTGAGTTTGATTAGCGTTTCGACTATTGGCATTACTGTAAAATAACTTAGCATAATTAGGAGTACTAACTTAAGTTAAGCATTTATTATAACGTTTTGACAAAGTTTAATGGTTCCCGTTTGGAATACCTTCTTTGTCTTTCAGAAAAGAGGCATTAGCCCAATATTTATTAATGACAAGCTTTCGCGTTTCAGGGTGTGTGAGTTTGGATTGTATAAAGTAAATTCCGCGCGTTGTAATTGTTGAAGGATATCCTTCAAAGGGGGGAATGTTACGAACCTAGTTTAAATTTGTCCGCCTTTCAATCCATAAGCTTAGCGACTGATGCAAATCTGTTACGTTTCATTTCGCTCATTTTGCACTTACCACTCTGCGTAGTTTTTTAGTTTTTCATTCTGCATTTAAACAGCCGACTGTACAAATTGATTTCAATAAATGCGATTAATTGAGCTTGTTGTTAAAACTTGTAGTTTGATTATATTCGTGGCCAACACTATGATTAGGTACCAAAATGATAGCTAATCCTTAGGGCAGAAAGCAAAGAGTGACTGGCGTCAACCTCGTTTCATTAGACTGTAAATTCTAGAAAGCCACTGGGAGGACAGCTGTGTCTCACCCCTTAGACCTTACACTAATGACAGCGAGTAAGGCAACATTGTCGCCCGTATCACAGTCCTTGTCATTGGGATTGATAAAGCCTGTGATTTACATTCCGCTCGATATTGACCTGGTCCAGTCTCATATTTTATAAGACTAGCCCGTTCGAACATAACGACGTTCAACGAACGTAAACTTTCTCTGCAGTGGGCCAATATGAAAGCCGAGCCAGACAGAAGCGTCACTCAGCAGCGCGCCACCAAAAGGTCAACCGCCAAACTTTACCACTATTTAGCCCAAAAGCCCTTACTTCTAAATTAGACTGACGGACGAGCCACCTTTGAGACGAGGACCTTCGGTGCAAAAAGCGAAATGACAGCGTGTTCAGACGATGGCACACCACTGAATAGCACAA
Organism: Bradysia coprophila; assembly: GCF_014529535.1. Taxonomy (NCBI): domain Eukaryota; kingdom Metazoa; phylum Arthropoda; class Insecta; order Diptera; family Sciaridae; genus Bradysia; species Bradysia coprophila. The sequence continues at coordinate 5,332,723 of NW_023503941.1, read as the reverse complement.
CGACCCGACACGGCGACCATATCGTCCCTTTGCAAAGAGTTTTGCACAACATGGAATACATTCCTCGAATATTAATACAGAGAGATGTACCCTCATCGAGTGTACGTTGTCTTTGCGAGGAATCAAAATAAAAGCCGGAAAAACTAGCATCTCTCAGCGACATAACACCACCAATCCATCCGTCGACCTTGTCCACTCTATAGCCCGAAAGCCTAAGCTATATGAATAGTCCGGATCATTTTACTCATATAGAAGCAAAATAGGACCCAGCCACATCAGTGAGTAAACTTTTAGACCATGAAACAGCCGGAGAGCTAAAGCTGGCGAGTGAGGCAAAGCAACTAAGAGTCCTGGCAGTGACACACCACTGAGAAGAGTACCAATCTCTCCAAGCCTTCCTAATGTCTCCTCGCAAAGAAATTCCGCTCACAGCGTCCAAAAATTCACCGAAGTATGTTCTCGAGATATTCGTCGTGAATTTCTGTTGGTTCCAGCTGTCACTATTTTTTCGACGGTACACGTACACATTGTGAGGTTATGACGAGCACCGTATCATTATAGCCGCACGAAAACGTTGGTTTATTGGATGATTATGTGAGAACTCCAACTTTACCGGCGACCATGGCACTTCATAACCAAGATTTAGTCAACAGAAACGTTTTTTCTGGTCAGTTCTGACTACAAAAAGTATAATTATTTTCAGACACAGAAACAAAACACTTGTTGACGTTTGCAGTGTTGCCAGCCTCTCTACAGAATATAATAGACTTCATCTAATTTCTTCAAATCCCCTTCGAACGTTCCCATTATACAAGCGGCGTTAGACCGCTGAAGTGCAATAGAGATTCTTTCATCTCTTTCATCTCAACCTTCCATCTTTCATTTGACAAAAATTTGACGAAATTCGAAAATTTAATGAAAATCGAAAATTTGAGGCCCCTTAAACGCTCATAACTCCCAAATAAGCTTTTTAGGGAAACCATGAAACACGTGTCGACTAGAATTTGAAAGTTTATAAATTTGTCTTTTACACGAGGTTTCTATTTGCCGTATTTTCCGAGTTATGGGTCCTATAGTTCAATAGCTTAACACGCTCATAGCTCCGAAATTACAGCCTGGGACAGTCAAAAAAGTGCATTTTTATTCTATACGTGTTTCATCGATTTCAGCTGTTTTGCCATTGTAATTTGTATTGTTATAACAGCTGAAATCGATAAACACGAAAATTAGAAAAATACACTTTTTTGACTGTCCTTGGCTGTATAAGCTTTTATAAAAATTCCTTCAAATTAGTTTCTTAGAATTACGTCCTTAACATACCCTGAAAATTTCAGCCAAATCCACCGGTAAATTCAAAAGTTTCGTTGTAACAAAGTGACAAATGTTGGTAAAATTCATCTATTTCAAAATGTATGGAAATCAATTTCTACATACAAATTTCCAAGTTTTGAAATTTAATATCTCGGCCAAATCTTAACCGTATGAGGCTCGTTGAACTCGTATGGACGCCCAGATACGAATAAAATACTTTGGGGGTAGTAGGAGCAAAGGGGGAAAAGTCCAAAAAGTTCGTGTAAATATGTTCCTCAGTCCTGCGGAAAAAATTTTTCGTCAAATTTTTCAGTGTGAACGGACCTGCGTCACGGCCCTTCCTACGTTAGTGGCCATGATAATTTTGATTTCTTGCAAAATGTAAATATTTCAACTTCTTATAGGTAACGTGTATGCCCGTATGCGTAACTATTTGGATAATTTGCAATCTGTTCTCGGAAATAATGACATCGTTTAGCATGTAAACATTTGTTAAATTGCGTCTGATAAGAAAGCGATAGTGTAAACTTTATTGCGTTGATAATCTATTACCGGAAACTTATGTCAATTTAGTCATTGATTACGATTCAAATCTTATCCAAAATTGAAATCGGCTCCGAGCTAGTGTAAACATTCAATAAGTAGGAAGCAATTTACAACTTTCAATTCACGAAGGTTATTCCTCTTCCATGGTAACTAACGAAATTTCACACGCCCTTAGTATAAATTACTACGTGCAATTTCTTATTGTACGTAGACAATCATTCGTAGGTATGGTCCTACGCAACTTTCAGCAACTTTCCAGTAATTTTTGTTAAATCTCACCAACAGTTAGTGCCGAACTGGCCCTATGGGCGTTCGGGCGATTCCTAAAGGGCCTTTTTGAGCCAGTCCGGCACTGCCAACAGCAACGCCAATTACTTTTTCAATTTAAAGTTCCATAGTCTAAGCAGAACATGACTACTTAAGTGCTGCCCTGCTGTCATTGCCGTTATCGAAAAAATTTGGCAGTAACAGCCATCTTTGTGTAAAATTTACGCCTGAATCAAAAACGAAAATTTACCAAACGCATAAATGAAAGAAATAGTAGATTACAGCAGAGCCTATGTAAACCAATGAACGTCAACACAAGGAATGGTCGAATGTCAAACTTTGTATGGAGCGGAGGACATAGTGATTTCATATAAACAAACAGAGCCACGGTTGGTTTGAAACGAGATCAAATAGGGACCGCCGACCACCAATATTTTTTTTTCATATTTATAATGAGTGATGGACAAGAACATCACACAGGAAAAGATTAGCCCGAACCCCTGAGCCGTTTCTGAGAACCAGTGGATGCGCTACCACGAGCAGTCAGACACAGCCTGATCACAAATTTTAATGGGGATCGGTAGAGGGAAAAATTCTAAGATATACTGTGTAAAAATTATTGCTTTCGGTCATTTGCTCTCGGAGCAATAACTGTTGAAAGTCAAAATTTCACCATTTTCGAAGAGTAATATATCCCTGACAAAGTGACCGACCCAGCCAGTTAAGGTTGATTCTAGACGCGGTTAGTAAGCTCTTTCGAATGACGAAAAAAAAATTTGAAAAAGTTCTTTTATGGTACATTTTAGAGAAGTTACTTTTTCCGCTACCCTCGGTGAAATTTGGCCACTTCTGTACCTTTCTGGTAGCCTTGTTTCAAACTTATTTGCCCCCAATATTATAGCCTGAGGAATAAGCTTTTCAACGATACCAAACATGCCATACTTGATCCGCAACAGGTACTGTTGATGATTCAGTTTTCAATCGAAGTCAGTCTACTCGAAAATCTGGAGCCCTCGAAAACGAAATTATTAAATTTAAAGATTTTTTGAAAAGAAGTGGACTTTAATGACTCTTTGAGTCGGTAACATACATATAATTGAGTAAAAGACATTCAATTGTAATATTATCTTGAAATTTAATAGTTTCGTTTTCGAGGGCTTGTACCTGTGACTTCGATTGAAAAACTGAATCATCAACAGTACTTGTTGGGGATCAAGTATGGCATGTTTGGTATCGTTGAAAAGCTTATTCCTCAGGCTACAATATCAGTGAAAAATAAGTTTGAAATAAAGCTACCAGAAGGGTACAGAAGTGACCGAATTTCACCGAGGGTAGCGGAAAAAGTAACTTCTCTGAAAATGTAACATAAAAGAATATTTTCAATTTTTTTTTTCGTCATTCGAAAGAGCTTACTAACCGCGTCTAGAATCAACCTTAACTGGCTGGGTCGGTCACTTTGTCAGGGATATATTACTCTTCGAAAATGGTGAAATTTTGACTTTCAACAGTTATTGCTCCGAGAGCAAATGACCGAAAGCAATAATTTTTACACAGTATATCTTAGAATTTTTCCCTCTACCGATCCCCATTAAAATTTGTGATCAGGCTGTGTCTGACTGCTCGTGGTAGCGCATCCACTGGTTCTCAGAAACGGCTCAGGGGTTCGGGCTAATTTTTTCCTGTGTGATGTTCTTGTCCATCACTCATTATAAATATGAAAAAAAATTATTGGTGGTCGGCGGTCCCTATTTAATCTCGTTTCAAACCAACCTCTAGAGGTGACTGTTTATATGAAATCACTATATCCTCCGGTTTGTATGAACAGACCATACCTGGTTTATACTTTCAACAAGGTTCTGAAAGAACATGTTAAGACACTTACGATGGCTGGTGAAACACAAATCTTGACAATTTAGACATGTATATTGTTTGAAAAGTCAACTTGAAAACATTTTTTTTTTGTTACGTTGAAATCGTCATATGCAATTTTCCAAACCTATAGGAAAATTTTGATTCCACCACCTTCGTGATAAACTCGAACGTGTCTTAACCTGTTCTTTCAGAACCTTGCAAATTTTGACATTAGACCATACCTGTAGAGTATACTTTCATTGCTAATTGAGGCATACCATTCTTCTTGTTTTTCAGCCATTGTATATCCACTGCTGGATGTAGGCCTGCCCTTTCTCCTTCCATTTTGAACGGTCTGTTGCCACTTGCTGCCAATTTGCTCCTACTTGATGCTATTCGTCCAACGTTCTGGTGGTCTTCCCATAGGTCGGGTTGTTGGTGGTCTCCAGTTCATGATCCATTTTGTCCAACGTTCATCCGTCATTCTTGCAATATTCAGTTGCCAGTTTCACTTTAGAGACGTTATCCTTTCCGTGACACCGATGATTCTTGTCTGTTGTCGGATCTATTCGTTTGTCATTTTGTCTCTGAGCAACGCACTTCAAGCAAAAGTGGTACTCTAAATATGGTACTGAAACTTGACAGTGCTCCATACAAAATTTTACACTGTAATAAAATTTCATACAAAATAGTACTCTATTTGGCAGCTGTCATTAATAGCAATTTTGGGTGTTAAGGAATCTCGCACCGCGTCATTCACAATATTTCACAAAGTGACATCTTCCTTATACAAAATGTGTCAAAATGTGAATTATTGTGAATGACGCGGCGCGAGATTCCTAGCAACCCAATTTTGCGCAATTTTGCTTGAAGTGCGTTGCTCTGAGCGAAATTCCCAACATACTTCGTTCCATGGCCCTTTGCGCAAACCTCAGCTTGTTTTCTGATGCTTTCGTTAATGTCAACGTTTCCGCTCCATATGTTAGGACTGGGAAGACACCAGGGCATATTTTACGGAAACATGTTTCTCAAGTTTTTGAAAGTTTCCAAAATGTTTCTGAAAAGTTTTCTTAAATTTCTTAAAGTTTCTCAAAGTTTCCTTAAGTTTCTAGAAAAGTTTCCTTAAGAAACTTTCAGAAACATTTTGGAAACTTTTAGAAACTTGAGAAACATGTTTCCGTAAAATAGGCCCTGGAGGACACACGAATTGAACACTTTACGTTTCAAGCTATTATTCATCTTGCTCTTGAAGATAAGCCTGAGTTTACCGAATGCTGCCCAACCTAGACCAATTCTTCGCTTCACTTCGGCAGTTTGATTGTCCAATACCAATTTCAGCTTGTGACCAAGGTATACGTAACTATCGACTCTTTCAATCACTGTGTCTCCAATTTTAATTTCTCTGTCGTCGTCGATGTTCGTCATGACCTTCGTTTTCGTCAGGTTCATCTTTAAACCAACTTTGCTCGATTCTTCGCTCAACTGCTGTAGCATTGTTTGTGCTTGATCCAGATCGACTGCTATAAGAACAATATCGTCTGCAAAACGGAGGTGACTCAAGTACTTGCCATTCCCGTTCATTCCTATCTTGCTCCAATCCAATTTCTTAAAAACACTTTCGAGGACTGATGTGAATAACTTCGGAGAGATGGTGTCTCCTTGTCTTACACCTCGACCGATTCTGAAATTATGCATAGCATTGTCGGCCAGAAAAGGCCAAAATCACTTCGAGTAGTCTATTCTTTTGAGTTTTTCGATAAACATTGTGTGAAAAGGAATAGCCAACTTTGATTGTTTCGGCACTCTATTTGAGTGACGTCAAAGCCAGCTTCGGTGCTTGAGAGTGCTATGATTGAGGACATAGTAGTTTGGCATAAACACGGCCCAGTTTAGTACATTTCTGAAGTAAAACAGGACAAATTCTAAAATTTGAAGGGGCATTGAGACCAAATTCAGGACATTTAATTGATAACGGCTACATGTAGCAATCAGAAAACGGGTATCAATTTGCAATCCTATTCTTTATTGTTGAAGGAAGAATAATTGAACAAATAATTGAATTGAAATTCCGGTGACAAATTTTTTTCGCAGAAAAGTACACAATGCACTTCTGTAACTTACTTTTCCTAATTGTTTTACATTGATAATGCATTTTGATGAGTCATGAAAAAATTTAGTGTTACACGTTTTGACATTATTTAATTATTGCACGTCATGTTCGATACTGAAACAAATGGAATTATTATCGAAACGTGTTTTCGTCTGACCCTGTGCTCTCCGTATAAATACGAACTATTCAGATCAACTTCGTATCAGTTTACTTCGAGTCGAGCTAAGCTTTCCAGTTCTGTTCCAATTGAAGAGAATAACTTCCATTTATCAGATCGAATCATCTTCAATTCAGCCACGATTCGCGCGTTTTTCATTTAGAATGAAGCACAGTCTGATCTTAGTATTGGTGGTGATGATGTACGTGTCCGGAATGGTGTGTGTTCCAGCAACACTATGCCGATTTCCTTTCCGATCCGGTACTCGTTATCAATTGAAAATTCGATTCGGGTATGACGGAGAGACGTGGGCAGGACGATGCTCTGACGATGGAGTTTTTTGCGTGTATGGAGCTGTAAATGGTGTGGTCTTGAAATATCAAAATGGTGATCGTCTCATAGGGCCAAGTGCGTGGCATACAGACAATGCAGACAGTTGGTGTCGAGCTAAAGGTGGTGTGGCTTACTGGTTCAATGCTTAGAAATTTGGTCAAAGTGATGCTGAAAATAAGGATTTAGAGTGCAACAACGCAAGAAATCGTTCACTTTCACTTTAAGATTTCAAAGAAAACAACTTTTGATTTGTTAATTATTTTGAAATAAATTTATTGCCCGAAATAATTGGTTGCTTCTTAATTACAAAGATTCGAGATTCCGATACTCTGACTTTGGAGAAATGTTATAAGTTGCCAGCACTGCACTGAAAGTTTGTAGGTAATTCTATCTCATTCGTTTCTAATCCAATAGCTTGCGATGAGTATAGTGATGGCAACTAGGAGCTTTTTTGTGGATCGACATACTTTTCCCATATAGTTTGGTGTTGAAAAAATAAAAATGTGAAAAAGACTGGGCACCACTCGAAAAACGATTCTCCGTTGATGCCTGACAAAAGTTCTTTATGGTCGTCAAATGATCCGGCTACGCCTCGGATCAACAAAATTCACACGAAAACTATACTTTTCATCACTAGTTATGTAATAGTACATTACTATATGAGTAAAGTATCATCTCATATCCAGATGAGTAAAAGCATCTGAAGGCTTTAGCCAGAGGTACTCTTACTCGTTGTCGTGATACGAGATATCAAATTATTTCCCGAGTGTAGTATGCGCAAGGCTGTATACAGCCTTGCCTTTGGTACCTGGCTGTACGTTACATTTTTAACGTTGCGGTTCTTGCAACGGATCATCAAAGTACCAAAATTATACAGCCTTGAGTATGCGCACCTAGGCTTTCCAAAAGCATTAGAAAACGATTAACACTCGCTCGATTCTTACGTTTTTAAACCGATTCAAATACGTTTGTTTTGGGACGCTTGGTACTCTTGATGTCGATGCTACAACTTTTCGTCGTCTGATATGGTCATTGGGTGTCGTTGGAAAAGTGTTGACTGGAGCTAAAACAAAGATTAGCGACACATAAATGTAGCTCCTCTGAATTGTGAATACATACTGAGGCTACGCAATTCATGTACGGAAATAAATGAAATCGTGTCCGATCGTTTGACGCCCATGAAAAAACTTCGGGCATCAAGAAAAAATCGTTTTTCGAGTGGTGCCCTAGACTTTTGGACACTTCTATCTTTTATATGGGGAAAGTATGTCGAAAAAAGGTTCTATTTGCCCGAGATAAAATTGATTGTTGTGTGAAGCCATTGGATTAGAAACGAATGAGAGTGAATTACTTACAAACTTACAACGATGGCATCTGATAGATTGCAGTAACGAAATCTCGAATCTGCGTAATTTAAAAGCAACTAATTGTTTCGGCAAGAAGAAGAAGAATTATTTCGGAAATAAATTTATTTCAAAATCAAATCAAAATTGTTTGCTTCGAAAGTTGAACGATTTCCGGCTTTGCTGCACACCTAATTCTGATTTTCAGCATCACTTTGACCAAGTTTCTAAGCATTGAACCAGTAAGCCACTCCACCTTTAGCTCTACACCAACTGTCTGCATTGTCTGTATGCCACGCACTTGGCCCTATGAGACGATCACGATTTTGATATTTCAAGGCCACACCATTTACAGCTCCATACACGCAAAAAATTCCATCGTCAGAGCATCGTCCTGCCCACGTTTCTCCGTCATACCCGAATCGAATTTTCAATTGATAACGAGTGCCAGATTGGAAAGGAAATCGGCATAGTGTTGCTGGAACACACACAATACCGGACACGTACAGCATCACTACCAATGCTGAGATCAGACTGTGCTTCATTCTAAATGAAAAACGCGCGAATCGTGGCTGTATTGAAGATGATCCGATCTGATAAATGGAAGTTATTCTCTTCAACTAGAACAGACCTGGAAAGCTTAGCTCGACTCGAAGTAAACTGATACGAAGTTGACCAGAATCATTCGTATTTATACGGAGAGAACAGAGGAGCAAACGAAAACACGTTTCGATAATAATTCCATTTGTTTCAGTATTGAAAATTGCGGACAATAATCAAAATGTATTTTCAATGTAAAACAATGCGAAAAAATGTGTCACGGGAATTTCAATTCAATTATTTTTTCAGCTTGAAATCATTTTCATTTAATTTCCTTCAACAATAAAGAATAGGATTATAAATTGACACCTGTTTTCTGATTGCTACCTGCAGCTGTTATCAATGAAATGCCCTGAATTTGCCCTTAAGGCGAATCGACACAAAGCTAAATTGTAGCCCAATTTTTTTGCGAAAAAGTGGGACCGTCGTTCTGTGTCAAGAAGTGTTCGCTTACAGTAACAATGATAAATGTTTGTGGTGATGTAGCCTACTGCAAGAAAACTCAGAGCTTGTGCTAATTTTCGTGAATTATTCACGGCAGAGTAAAATAAACCAGGCAGTAGCGGTTCATTTTCGAAACGTCAAATAAGGGACCTTATACACTGTACGAAAATGAACTCAAATAAATACAGTCGAAGGCAGACAATTTTCAGCATAAATTAGCTTCAGCTGTTTTTCAGCTGATCCATACAAACAATCACAACCGTTTATAGGTCTTTATACGGTTTTAACACTATCATGCGCGTGCGTGTAGCAGCTTCAACCGTATAAACAAGTATAAACCGTTTTGATTGTATGTGTGGATCAGCTGAAAAACAGCTGAAGCAAATTTATGCTGAAAATTGACTGCCTTTGACTGTACTGACATAAATTGAAAAATTTTATTCGCAAAACATATAGGGCTACTAGATTAATCAATTCCCTAGTCAAACCAGCGCTCCTGCCTGGTTAACTTTACTCTGTCGTGTGAATTATTGCGTTTCTCGTAGTACACCACCACAAACATTTATTACCACCACAAAACGATGGTCCCACTTTTTCCAGAAAGGAAGCAGATACGAATCTATCATCTACCGTTGTGTAGATTCGTCTTAATGTTCCATCAAATTTTAGAATTTGTCATGCTTTACGTCAGGCTATAGACATGTACTAAATTGGGAAAAGCTACATTTTACTAACAAGCAGCTATAGCTGAAGCCTTACATTTGTATTTGTAGCGAAACTATTTTGGTGTGGGGTAATCTGGCACACGGTGCTAAAACAACCCATTTTTCAAGTACGTAAAGGTGAGCTCGCACACAATTTTTCAATACCAAAATTTTGTAAAGGGAGTCATTAAGTCGATGAGATGGCTAAAAAACATTTTCAGCAATAAACTTGCGTGTGCGAGGCGAGTTCGCCTTTTACGTATTTACGTATTTTACGTTATTCAGCCTACTTAATATCATTTTACTATGCAAAACAAGTGTCCTCTTAGCTTTATAGTCTAGAAAATAGGAGTAATTGATTGATTCATAGTAATTTTTGTATAAAGAGTCTTGAGAGTCTTGCGGAGCACCCTATGGAGTTGGATGCTTTAACTTGTTGCTTAGACCTCTAACCAAAAAAAACTTAAAAGAGTGGAATGGGTAATTCCCGATACAAAGACTCCAAACACCTGAAGACGCTCCGATTCTCCTAAAGTCTTGAAATCCAATTTCACGTTTCTATCTAGCCCTTTGTAAGGTGGAGTATCTACTGGCTTCCAAACAAAAGAGCTAAGTTCAAAGCGTTGGAATTCGGATCACCACTTATTGCAAAAGATGTAAGGAAACAAGCTTAGAACGAAAAAGATTGCGTTGTCACTGACAACGTGTCAGTGTCGATTTCGATAGGGCATTACGTACTCTCATGTATACAAATCTCATGATGCTGATAAATTCAATGGAATCTTGGGGCAGATCACTTTTCCGTAAATAATAAAGTTCACCTGCATGCGTAACTCCTTTAATGCCTTTTCCGTGCCATCTGTTGCGATAGTGGTGTTATGTTGGCGAATCAACGGATGAAACATCGCACGAAAATTTCTGTTCGAATTCTGTCTCGCAGCTAACCAACAGTATCCTCCGTTAACCTAAAAATCATTCGATCATGACGACTAGTTCAACTTTTTTTGAAATCATTCATTCCTGACCTTTACGAGCACATCGAACTCTGACGAGCAATTTGACTGATAAAAGTATTTTAACTGAGTCGCGAACTCCTTCAATTTATGATTGGTCACTTTAAGTTTGATCTCCAGAGGAGATGCTTCAAAAGCATCATTACAAAACTCGGGATGAACAATATGGGATGGGTCTTGTTACTTGTGAGCAAATTTTATTAGTGTTCAGGCCAAAACTTCACGAAACAACCGTATTCAACTATAAAAACAAGGAGTGAGATTGACCCCGGCTCGCCTTCGCCTCGGATTAACAGACTTCACGCGATAAAATGGAATTTTCAACTTTTTATCTGTTGTCTGGTAAATAACTATTCCATACGAAGAATGCATGTTTTCGGTTTTCGAACACCTTCCACTAACAAAGTTGTTTCAACTTCTTGGGTTCATTAACTGAAACCATCCCAGGCCCATTTAAAAAAGTACCTACAGGGAAGGTGCGGGAAAGTGGGAAAAATATGCCCTTCAAAGACTTTTAAAAACTCGAATTGTGACACCAACAACTTATACGTCGTTGGAAACGATAGCGGAAAAGGAAAACAGGAAAATGCGCTGACTGTTGTGAGACCAACAATAAAATATGTTGTTTTGGGTGCCCACCTTACTTTCTGCCGGGAGAGGCGGGAAAACAGGATCAGTAGGAAAATATGCAGTTTTTCTCACCAATAGCTACTGTCGTAAGTACGAACTAGATTTTCTTAAAAATAAAATATTTTGTCATATTTGACATATTGCATACCCTTTTTGAATCTAAGCATCCAGAAATGTGCTTAAAAAACTACTGCAAAACAAACACGGTTGGATGTTTAGATTCAAAAAACGGTATGCGATATGCCAAATGTGACAAAATATTTAATTTTTAAGAAAATCTAGTTCGTACTTACAACAGTAGCTATTGGTGAGAAATCTAGAAAAACTGCGTATTTTCCTACTTATCCTGTTTTCCCGCATCTCGCCGTAGAACAGTTATCGAAACTCAACGGGAAGTGCTCCAAAACAGGGATCGAGTCGAGTTCCAGGAAAAGAGTTTTTGTTTGGTTTTGTTTCGCCTATCTTTCACTAGTTGTTACTCATAACTCGTGTGGTGCCATATGTCAAATGAAAGGAATTGACGAGACAAACCAAAATATTTAATTTTTGAGAACATCTGGTTTGTGAAACTGTAGATCTTGGCCTTGGGCGTGAGAAAAACAGCCTGTTTTAGGTTTTATTCAGTTTTCATCGAATAACTTTAGAACAACCTGTCGAACAATTGTAGTGATATGTACGTCCAATGATCGTTATTGACTAGACCAATCAGAAAATCTATGGTCTCTGAAAATTGGGTTCGTGCATCAGAAGCCAGGAGTCAGGAAAACCAATGAAAGTATAAACCAGGCCAGGTATAAACCACTGTTCATACATGAGAGGTGAGTTTTTTTTTATATGCAATCGCTATGTCCTCCGCTCCATACAAAGTTTGACATTCAACCATACCTTGTGTTGACGTTCATTGAGGAAAACGGCGGATTTCTCTTCTTTTCTTTTGTGCAGTTTTCTTCCATAAATCTTGAGATGTCATAATTGAGTCTGTTGGGATTAAAAGTAGGTCTTTTCCATCTGTCAAAGTGACGTTTTAAACGTCAAACTAAAAAATATGAAAACTGGTCCCAAAGTCGTTAGTTTTTCTTCAATTCCATTCAGCAAAAGAATTGAAGAAATTTTCTTCAAGAAAAATTAACGACTTTTATTTTTTTTAGTTTGACGTTTAAAACGTCACTTTGACAGATGTAAAAGGCCTACTTTTGATCCCAACAGACTCAATTGTTATAAGTAGTAAACCATGTAGTAGTAGTAAACGATGTGAAAGTTGTTGTTGTCATAATTTGAGTCTTTAAAAGTCTTTTAAGGGCACACTTTTCCTGTTTTCCCGCACCTTCCACTGGAAAATGCATTCGATTTCGGACGGCTGTTTTTTAAAAGAAGAAGATTCCCGTGAAGTATCGCCAAAGTCGAATCGCCAAAAAAAAATGATGGCGTTTCTTCACATTTTGTCGTTTCTTCACACTTTGGCAATTTTTCTTGGCGGTTCTTCACACTTTGGCAATTTTTTTTGGCGATTCGTCAGTTTCTGAGAATTTTTTAAATCGCCAAAAAAAAATCGACAAAGTGTGAAGAAACGACAAAAAAAATCGTCAGAGTGTGAAGAAACGCCAAGAAAATTCGCCAAAGTGTGAAGAAACGACAAAAAGAAAAAAATCAAATAACTGGCGTTTCTTCACACTTTGGCTATTTTTCTTGGCAGTTCTTCACACTTTGACGATTTTTTCTTGGCGACTACAAAAATTCTCAAAAATTGACAAATCGCGAAAAAAATCACTAAAGTGTGAAAAAACGACAAAAAACCCTTCAAATTTAAATTCAGGAAAATATTAGAGTTTGCATTATATATCTATTTTTGGATTTTTTTTGTTATCATCACATCATGATTTCAAAGTCTTGAAAGACATGAGTAATTGTGACTCTAGGCCGTAGGCCTAGTGCACAATACACATAGTAGGCCTTATAAAGCAATTTGCATCGAGATTCGTAGAATCTTTTATGCAACAGAGGCATCTAAAGTCCGCAGATTTCGAAAATTATGATGCTGAGCTGAGTTGCATAAAACTAGCGCCAGGATCCTGAGATCGCGCGCTACACACCGGCAGTTTGTTTTAGTAAGATCCGACTAGTTGAAATTTAGTTATTTATTACATTGAGTGCGAAGTACTCTAGATGTGTCTAGACGAGGGCGATGCACCTGTTCATTCGGAAGCGATCTCAATAAACGGTAGATAAAAAATTGAAAAATGGAGACAAAAAAGGATGGTAATAAACGACCGATAATTTAATTCAATACTACCGATAAAAAATAATAAACTACCAGTAGAAATGAGATACATGTCCACCATTTAAGGCGGAGTGTTTCTCTGTCTGAAATTTTATTAGCGTGTTATTTTGTAAAAGGACTAATTATTAGACGGTGCAAGAGAACAAAAAATAACTCCTAAGTTAACTCCTAAGCGAGAAGAAAGTTAGGAATTGAGTTAAGTGGGATCTCAACTCAAACCTGCAAGTTTTTTTTATGATTCAATCCTGCGATTTTTATCTGCAAATTTTGTGTATTTGTTTTCGCAGTTTGAATGGGCGATTTTTTTCGCGGGTTCAAACCTACGAAATTTTTATTTGGCAGTTTCTATGCTGCGAATTTTTGTAATTCCAAAAATCACTAAAAAGTGATATAAAATGATCGTCATAACTACTTGAGTATAATGTAAAATTCGCAGGTTCAAGTTCGCCTGTACTTCACATATGCTTTGGCAATGGTACAACAGAATCGCCAAAGTGTGAAGAAACGCCAAGTAGCTGATTTTTCTCGTTTTGTCGTTTCTTCACACTTTGGCGATTTTTCTTGGCGGCTCTTCACACTTTGGCGACTTATTTTGACGATTCGTCACTTTTTTAGAATTTTTTAAATCGCCAAAAAAAATCGACAAAATTGTGTGAAGAAACGACAAAAAAAATCGCCAAAGTGTGAAGAAACGCCAAGAAAATTCGCCAAAGTGAGAAGAAACGACAAAAAGAAAAAAATCAAATAATTGCCGTTTCTTCACACTTTGGCGATTTTTCTTGGTGGTTCTTCACACTTTGGCGATTTTTTTTTGCGATTTACTTTTTTCTTGGCGATTTGACTTTGGCGATACTTCACGGTAATAAGAAGAAGCATCAAAGTGAAACTTCCATTGGAGTTCTGTCCGCTGGAGGTGGGAAGGACAAAGGGAGACAAGACAAAAAAAATTGTGTTTTGGCTTAAGATAAAATTTTTTTCTTTATTTTACGTTTCAGCTTTGATAAATAGAAACAAAAAACATTTTTGTTTGGTTTTTTGTTGCTACAGAATTTTGTCGATGTTACAATAATATTTCCTCAAACTTTTCTCTGACGTCCCATATACGAGGAAAATTCTCATCTAATTTCAGTAAATTTTAACATAATTTCAAAATGCGTCCCATTATCTCTCTCTCGCTCTCTCTCTATTTGTATAAAATTGGATTTTACTTGGATGTCCGGTCGGATTATACATTTCAAAAAAAACTGTAATTCATAAATTAATTGCCTAACACAAATCGCCTCCGCGCACTTTCTCTTCGTTTTCAGTTCACAAATCAAATTTTTTGTTAATTATAGTTCATTACACTCTTCAAACTTCAAAAAATAAATTTTCTCCTTTTTCTTCATCTATCTTTTACTTTAATTGTTTTACATTTCAATACCAGCAGCTAAATATGGTTGTTCGTCTGGTAATTCGATTTTGTTTTGCGTTCGTTAAACTCTCCTCAAAAACAACCAAATTTGATTTACAATTTCATATCGTTCACATATGCGTCTAGTTCGGCATCCAGTTCTTCGGCCGATTTGGATGTTGCTTTGCCATTCGTTCGGTTGCCACCACGACCGGTCGGTCGGCTACCTGGAGCACCTGAAACAATTGAAATGCGGACATTTTAGCGGGGCGTAATTTAGGGTGATTTGAGGTCTTATTGTAAAATTAGAGCAACTGATGGATTGGGTGTGGTAGTGCGAGTGAATTGGACAATTGAAGAAAGTGCAATCAAAAGAGAGTGAAATGCGGGGACATGGAGTAAAGACTGTCGTGTCAACTTGTTCAAAGATCGAGAGAATTTGGTTACCAACGGCTAGGAAGCTGCACTCCAAAAAATGTTGCGCTGAAATTGTTGCGAAGTAAGGTATTGACATCAGGTTGCCTCCTGTGTTCCAAGGTTTCATAAGACAAAGGATGAAAAGGTCGAATTGGAGTGATATTCTAGAAGTTTCCCAAAACAACATCGACGCACGACACGACGCGATAAATCCGTCCTCCTCTAACCCATTCTAACGTAAGTCGTATTCGGTGCAGTAATCTGAAAATTCAGAAGCATCGTAATGTCTGAACGCCTTTTATGAGAGATTCTATGGGTGAGAAAATCCTCACCTTGCCGGCATACGGAATGTGTTTGATCTTCGAGCGAATTACAAAGCACTGATAGAACATGCATTGATTCTGACCAGCGACTCTAGCTCGATTTGTTTTAACGTAAATTTAATGAGAAACGGAAGAGTCTCCGAACTTCTATCCACCAGAGAATGCCCCACTGAAATGAGTTCTCGGAAGTTAAATGCAGACGAATATGCGAAATTACTCAATATGATGACAGTCAGCGACTGTAATGATAGGTCATCTTGAAACCAATGTGCTGAAGTGAATCTCGGACACTTGGTCAAAGTTGTGGTTTGCTATGAGTCAACGTGCATAATCAACGCTCAACGCTTTCTATCGCACCAAAAATACAATTCCAGTGTATCAGTCAGTTTACATCCAACAGAAACAAAATGGTTGTCAAAATGAAGGTATTAGAGCCACGGGAAGAATGAAATTTTCATTGAATGGTCTACGTGGCATCGATACCTACATTTTGAAGGAGAAGCGAACTTAAATTTTGAAACTTTCTCAGGTGAGGTGAGGTTGTTAACAAAGAGTCGCGCCGTTATTGTAGGTAGAAATGAATGTCTGAACGCCTTTTATGAGAGATTTTACGGGTGAGAAAATCCTCACCTTGCCGGCGTACGGAATGTGTTTGATCTTCGAGCGAATTACAAAGCACTGATAGAACATGCATTGATTCTGACCAGCGACTCTAGCTCGATTTGGTTGTAAGTTTATCGTAAATTTAATGGAAACCGTACAACGACTCTGAACTTCAATCCACCAGAGAATGCCCCACGGAAAATTCGACTGAAATCACGATATGATGACGGTCATCGACAATAGTGTAATAGGTCATCAAGAAACCAATGTGTTGAAATGAATCTCTGACACCTCGTCAAGAGGTTGTGGTTTGCTGAGAGCCCTCAACGCGTTTTATCGCACTAAAAAAAGACAATTGTTTGTTCTCTGACACCTAGTGCATCAGTCGGTTCGGTCGGTTCACGTTCACATCTAACCGAAACGAAATGTTTGTCGAAATGAAGATATTAAAACAGCGGAACGAATGGTCTGTGTGCCAGTGCCATCGATTTTGAAGGAGAAAGAAATTTCGAAACTTTCCCAAGTCGAAGGTGCGGTGAAGTTCTCAACAAACATGAAGAGTCGCGACGTTATTGCGGATAGAATTTAATTGTCTGAACGCCTTTTATGAGAGATTTTACGGGTGAAAATCCTCACCTTGCCGGCATACGGAATGTGTTTGATCTTCGAGCGAATTACAAAGCACTGATAGAACATGTATTCATTCTGACCAGCGACTCTAGCTCGATTTGTTTTAACGTAAATTCAATGAGAAACGGCTGAAGAATTTGTTAACAAAAGTCACTAGAAGTAGTTGCACATTCAAGGGTTTCTCAACTCTAAAGGAAAGCCCTAGTCAGTTCGCATTCCAAAGTGAAACATTCAAAAATTTGACTTGTCAGCCACGATGCCACGATGCCTATCCTTTCAATTAAAAACTTTATTTTCACATTCGCTCTATGGGACAATGTGGCCTTTGCTTTGAGGATGAACAAAAATTCTCGAGCTTTCGTAAGTCTAAGGTGAGGTGTTGCCTGAACAGCCCAGATGAATAATTCCAGATAGAAATTAATTCACAGAAGATATGCGCACTGTTAGAACATTTGTTACGCTGGCGATTGTTTTGTTTTGTTAGAAAATCCACCAGACGAATACCCTGACCTCTGAAAAACGAGGTCCATCAGTTCAGTTCTGGTAGAAGTGGACAAGTGGGACGACGGAAATTTACTTCAAAATTCAGAAGCGTCGTAATGTCTGAACGCCTTTTATGAGAGATTCTATGGATTGAAAATCCTCACCTTGCCGGCGTACGGAATGTGTTTGATCTTCGAGCGAATTACAAAGCACTGATAGAACATGCATTGATCCTGACCAGCGACTCTAGCTCGATTTGTTTTAACGTAAATATAATGGAAAGCATACAGCGACTCTAAACTGCTATCGATACGATGGCAGTCATCGACTGTAATGAATAGGTCATCATGAAACCAATGTTGTGAAAGGAGTCTCTGACACCTGGATGAAATTTTCGTTGGATGGTGTAGGGAAACATTAAAAAATTTGATCGGACAAGACGAGACTTTCAATTTCAAATTTTATTTCCACATTCCATTCGGAATCTTTCGTCTAAGTCTAGGGAGAAAGTTAGTGACAAACTTGTAGAGTCGCAACGTTATTTCGGATAGAAATGGATCCGCAGAAGTTGTGCGCATTCGGAACAAAGAATGTATTTGAACTGACTGGATGGAACATTTGTTACGCTCTGGCGATTCTTTTCTAGAAAATCTACCAGACAATCGAACAGTGAACCGATTGGTTACGGTTTTTATACTCTGAAAAATGGGGTGCCAGAGGCATCCATCGGTTGTGGCAAAAGAGGATGGCGAAGTTTCATTTTAAAAATTCAGAAGCGTCGTAATGTCTGAACGCCTTTTATGAGAGATTCTATGGGTGAGAAAATCCTCACCTTGCCGGCATACGGAATGTGTTTGATCTTCGAGCGAATTACAAAGCACTGATAGAACATGTATTCATTCTGACCAGCGACTCTAGCTCGATTTGTTTTAATGTAAATTTAATGAGAAACGGAAGAGTCTCCGAACTTACATCCACCCTAAACAACTGATGAAACGAAGAGTATCAAGGACCTTGACAAAAGGTGCAGAGTGCAGACGAACTTTCGAAATCACCCGAATCAAAAGAACTATTTGCCATCATCATAAAATCTTGATGTGCAGAGCAGTAATGAATCTCTGTCACTTGGTGGAAACTTCTGATCCATTTGCAGTAATAGGCCGGAGGCTCAAATGCGATAAGGAACGGTATTGAACATCTGTTATGAAAACAATTTGATTCTTCTCCGCCTTAACGCTGAATAGGAATAAATATCCAGGCCTAATGTCTGAGTCAGTTTAGGTCCAAGAAAAAAGAAAGTTTTCGTCAAGTTAAAGGTATGAGAGCCACGTAAAGAACGAAAGTGAAAAATACAAAATTTTGATTGAAAGGCCTCAAGGGGTGTCGGACAATTGAAACTTAAGAAAAAAAAAAAAAGTTGACTGACTTGTCAAGGCACGACAGGCCTTTTGAATCAAAATTTCATCGGAACAATGTAATTACGATGAGGAGATTTCATTCGAAAATCAACCAGACGAAGCCTGATCGAAAGTCCATCAGTTAAATGGTGGTAATGTCTGAACGCCTTTTATGAGAGATTCTATGGGTTGAAAATCCTCACCTTGCCGGCATACGAAATGTGTTTGATCTTCGAGCGAATTACAAAGCACTGATAGAACATGCATTGATTCTGACCAGCGACTCTAGCTCGATTTGTTCTCTTCAATCTATTTATCATCATCTTTGACACCGGTATATCATCGAGAACTTTGACCAAAATGTAATGGCCTCTGCCTGATGTGGAGTCAAATATAATAGTGAAGTGAACGAGATAACTGATCCAAGTAAGAGAATCGGCAAAAAATAATTAGACCAAATGAAGTAAGAGATTCCGATGGTGAAATGGTTGCCGATGATTCATGATCATGATCAACGAACCGCTTCTACTGATCGACAAAGGACCTCGTTTTATACGAAATAAAATTCCTTTCTACCGGCCGGATTGACTTTATGACCGAGCGATCAACGCAGGTTGACTCGAACACAAAGAAAATTGTAAAGTGACAAAATTTGTGATAAAAAAAAACTGGAAATTTCCGCACCGAATTATTGTGTCTGCACGACAGGCAATAAAACGAAGTCATTAAAAAGCAATTAAGATGCAACGACAAACCTGTCTGTGTACAAGGTGTCGCTTGTAACAGAAAGCGATTACCTAAATTTTGGTAAAAAAGATTTTTTTACATCGACAACAAACTGAGAAACAAAATGGTTCGGAATGTGTGGGCAGACCAGTTTACACAAGACATTTTTGCACCGACTCGGGCGAATTTTTTGGCAGATTGAAAGAAACCTTTTTTAGTGCACCGCAGAGGGCAATGTCGGAAATAGATTTTAAGAATTTTAAGACCACGCAAGTGATGGCACCGACAGCATCAACTGCTCGAAGCCTTTATCGCTAGAGTACTTCGTCACAACGAGCTACAATTTTTATCACCGACAAAGTCGGGTGACTAACACATGGAACAACATTTAAATTCGCGACGATACGGGAAGTGCGTCGCACAGACATTATTTGTCATACAAATAACCAGGCAGTCCACAGCTGCTGTCTGTGAAATGTTTTGGGTGACGCACGAATTTTATAGCAGCACAGAGCGTTGAACTAACCGAAGAAGCTGACCTGAAGCTCTATCGGGCTTCTAAGCCTCGCATCTCCCCAAAAGAAACCCGCAACAACTTGGGCCGTCGTTTTGTTAAACATTTGTTAGGGAACTTAGAGACACTTTCGCAGCCAGTTTCGTCGGCCGCAAGACACAAAACCTTATCCCAAATTAAGGGATTTCACTCACCTCGTCTGGGTCGCATTGTCGGCGCCAACGGTCGGCCAACATTTCTACTCCGGTTCGGTGTTTGTGCAGGTAATTCGGAGGTGGCGAGTTGAATGTTCATCGGTCGGCCATCAAGTGGGACGCCGTTGTACTGTTTCATGGCTTTCACTGCATCTGATCTCCGTTCGAAGACCACATCGGCCGTTCCTGCATCACAAAATTGAAATTGGGAAAAATTTAATTATTTTATTCCAATCTCTCGCCCGTCGTATCGGGGGATTGTATGTATCTATCGAGCACGTACCCAACGAACGACCGGATCTGTCGTAATGTACGGAAGCATTTTTCAGCGGACCAAAGTCGGCGAATAGTTCGTGGATATCCGATTCGGAGACGCCATAGTCCAGATTCGAAACGAGCAATTTCGTTGCACCGGGACTACCACCACCAGCAGCAGCCGCACGAACAATTTTCTTTCCACCTTCGAACATGTCGTGTGTCCATGTCTTGTTCACATCGCCCTAGAAAATGTGTATTCGCCAAATAGATTTTTTGGTTCTGTGTGTGTTTTTGATCATCAATTTATGCCCCACAGATCACATAATATGTCGCCTCCCCAACATAACGTCGTGTTGTAACGTGGAAAGATTTCAGACTGGAGCGTTGAGATATTCTTGGATCGAGTCATTTTAGTGGAATATTGACGAAGGGAATTTTGTGTGGGTGGTCTTTGAAATGCGCACGAATCCGAACAAGTCCAGTAATCGGAGAAGAATCAACTTTTCGTTTTGTCGGCGTCAAATTCAGGACCGGTTCAATATTACCGTGTCAAGTACTGTTTGCTGTTTTTCGATATTTTTCGGTGTTGCGTTTGACCCAGACAAACAGTAGCTGATTCGTTAATACAATCGGGGGGGTTGTTCCTGGTAAAAAATTATTTTCTTTTTTTTGCTTTCAAAATTTTAACATTTTTTAGCCCAAAATCAAATTCAACTTTTCGTTCAATTTGTCGAAATTGAAATTCGGTTTGCGGTAGACAAACAAGGTTTTACGTAGACAAATTTTCCGTTACTACCAGGCTATGACGCACCACATAATTTCAATAACATTTTCATGGTTACTCTTGCTCTGTATCGTATCACAAACAACCATGAAACTTGGTATACTGAAAGAACACTTCGTGTAAAGTCAATCTTTTTGCTGTAAACAATGCCTCGGATTCCCGTTTAAACAAATAAAAATTTGTCGATTTTTGCACTTTTTTTTAGCCGCGTTCAAACAACAAATTACTCATTTTCACTATGAACTCAACTCAAAAGCAACAACAAAAATAATTTTCTCTCTTAATTCAGTAGAAACTCGCAGCCATTTTGTTTCGAAATCTTTCACGCGTCAAAATGAAGAAAAAAAAAACGTTTGGAGTACGAACTGGATCTCTCCCATCTCTGTTTTCGTCAGATTACGGTTGCATTTTTTGCGGTTGTGTCTTATTCATCGTCTTACCCGGGAGAATCTTTGCTTCGGTGGAGGGCCACCACGACTGCGACCTTTCACTACGCCACCATTCATCGGCCGTCGATTACCGCCTCCAAATCCACCTCGACCACGATTATTTCTTTGTCCGCCGCCACGACCACCACGGAAACCAATTTTACTTGATTTTATTATCTCGTCCAAGCTCATTTCAATTTTATCTGCCATTTTTGTAGTGCGGTTGTTTGTTGATGCTGCTTTTTAGTCCAATAGGATGCGCAAAAAAATTTCGATTTTATTTCGGCGGAGAGAGATCACTTCGGATGACGCGGAATATTTTTGTTAAATGCGACTGATTTGCTCGACTGACGAAACTGTAATGAATGCAATGAATGGTAGACAGCGGAAACGCGTTAAAGAAAACATGGCCGACAACATGGCAGCGCAACTGTCACCGTAGTTGTCAAAATTACGAGCCCAGGGGAAATAACCCAGTGTCAAAAACAGTTAGTCGGGGAGGACTTGGTCGGTATTCTTTACAGAGGGAAATAATTTGAATTGAATGGCGGTTTGGAATTGGTTTTTATTCCATCAGATTTCAATAGACTTGGCAATGTAAATTTGAGTTTTTATATCATTGACGGCACATGTTCAAGCCGTCAAACAATAAAATGGTTTTCATTTTGTCGGATGACGGTTCTCAATTCTTGTAATACCGTTTTAAGACTGTCAAATTGAACTACAATTTTGAGACACAAATTTAAATTTTCTTCATTATAATAACATGGATGACAAGCTGAAAAAGAAGGAAAGAGAAGAAGGGGCTTTTAGCTGATATCAATTCTCTAAACATACACGTAAGCGACTTCGTATTCTAAACGAAGGCGATTTCATCCAAGGTTCTTAAAGAACAGGTTAAGACATTTCTGAGTTGATCACGAAGACGGTGAAACACAAACTTTGACAGTTTAGACATGTTTTGTTAAACACACTCATTACAGATTGTGTGAAATGCCAACTTGATAAAAATAATTTTGTTTCTTCAAGTTTTCTTTTCATAGAATCTATAATGAGTGTCTAATGCTCAAAACAAACGAGGCACTGAAAACGGGTTTTGGTCCTATTTTTCATGACGAAATTTTCGAAACTGTCAAATGAAGTTAGAACTTTTTCTATTCAAAATCGCGATTGCTGCATCTGTCAATGAAAACTAGGACCAAAACACGTTTTCAATGCCTCGTTTGTTTTGAGCATAAATGTCTAAATTGTCAAAATTTGTGCTTCACCCGCCTTCGTGAGTGTCTTAAAACCTGTTCTTTCAGAACCTTGATTTCATCCAGAGAGATCAGTTTTCATAGAAATATTGATGAATGATGCCGTAAGTGTGCCTAAAATTTGAATTTCAAGTGAACGATTCAATGAAAAAGTGAGCCGAAAAGTATTTTTCGACGCTTCCTTGTATGAAAATGACGCTGCGTTAGAAAGTATTACGCACTATCCATTTAGAAAATTCGTCGTTCAATGTGTTTCAGATAGATCCAAGCTCAATGGGCTATAGAGATTTGTGCAAGAAAATTTTATCTTATCACTTTACAATCTGAGCGTTTGTCACTCACAGAGAAGTATCACAGATAAATGATAACAGATGACGCTGCTCCGGCCCAGTGGAGAGGCGCCAGCAACGCCATCTGTTATGATTTCTCCGCTTCAAACCAACTAATTACGAGGAATGCTCAATCAAATTAAAAACACCGACACGTATTCACGGCTTGTGAGATTCATTTCAAGTTGGAATTGAGGAACTTCGAGCTCGCTTGAAGAATTTCGAATTGATAGCCCTGCGAAAATTGATAGGTCCACTGCGGAGAAGGCCACATAAACGGAGAATCCGGTCAAAGCCTCTTCGAAATCGGTTCCATAACCAATATTCAAACGCTACGTGTGACAGGTTGGTGATGCCAAATTCGTGGATGTTGACAATTTGTAATGCAAGTACCATTATGACTCATTTAAATTTTCAATTAGAAATAAAGAAACAGTTTTGAAACAGCTCGGTAGCTTTACTTTTATTGAAAAGGAATCGATACTTCTAGATATAACTTAGATTTTTCGTGGACGTCATTCGACGCAGTACGTATTCAATCGGCTTGGAAAATCTGAACATAACTTGATGGATGCACAGATATCCGTTTTGTAGTTTACGCATAGAGTGTTATGATCAGAGCGAGAAAACCGAAGACCATTTAATTATAACTTGCCTTGGGGTATTTGTCAAAGTATTTGCTTTTCTTTTAACATGTTATGATGTGAGTGAGAAGACCGAAGGCCAGTTTAGTACAACTTGCCTTTGGGAAACTTGTCAAAATATTTCTTTCTCTTTCATCATACTACTCTATAGGATTCTTCCATCGTACTGTAAAAACGAACTTTGGCAAGCCGAACACGAACCGATGTCATCCATTGAACCATAACCACAACTTTTTTCCTTTGTTATTTTGACATTTTCATTGTAAATAATGCTGAGGTTATGGCTCTATGGATGACGGTTTGACATTTCATTTCACCTTGGAAGAAATCTATAGTGCCAAATGAAATTTCAAACCGTCATCCGTGGAGCCATAACCTCAACACTATCAACAATTGTCAAAATAACAAAGAAAAATAAGTTTTGGTTATGGTTCTATGGGCGACGTCGGTTCGTGTTTGGTTCATTTTGTTCGGCTAAACCGTTGCTTGGTAGAAACCAATTGTGAATGTAATGTGCATGCCTTTAGATATTTCAAGTCGATGTAACCCTTGTACGACATGAACCGAACTTTATTTGTGTATGAAATTCGCCTCGGTGAAAATCATCAGACTCAAACTCAGACTTAACGTCTGTGGCACGGAAAATCCTCATTATTCGCATGTAATAGGGACGTAATGTGGTCTTTCTACCTCACACTAGGGAAAACCCTTTACCTCGCTCATAAAGTAAAATAGCATACTGCACACGGGAAACAATTTGATATCTTGTATCACGATAAGTAAAAGGATCCGAGATCTTCAACCCGATACGAGATATTAAATTATGTCACTGGTACAGTAATCTGCTATTATTCGCTCAAAACCTGACACATCATTCACAGGAGTGCTGACTTTGAATCCTTGCGTGGCATGACCCAATGTATGGTTTTTCCGTTTGAACTGTTAATGCTAAACGATTTTACCGAGTTCGTCTATACCGACTTTGTTGTCGTTCAAGTGGATTTCGACTTGATGTGGATCTTCAACCATTACAACTTCTTTCAATAGATAAACATAGCTAACGCCGACCCGTACGAAACACCTATTTAAAATCACTTGCATTATCCACTCTTTGCCTTGTTAGCATATACAAATAAATTGCCGGAGGCAATATAGACAGCCCCGTACGAAGTCAACTTTCATAAATTCCTATTTAAACAGCTATATACCGCTATATTTAACTATATTTTCCTATAAATAAACATTCCACAAATGAGTATGCTCTTATATAGCTCTATATGCCTGTATATAGCTCAATATAGGTGAATATAGGTATATATAGATGTCCATATATGGAATCCCTGAAACCCCTCACACTTAACACATTATTTCCATGTTAACAGAAACTCTCTAACTACCATTTTTCCCAAGATATATCACTTTTATTAAAATCCAATATGGCCGCCGGCAGCCATTTTGTTAGGAAACCGAAAATAGTACCGACGCTTTACATTCGTTAATACCTTTCAAACAAAAAAAAATTCATGAAATTCGGTCAAAATTTACTCGAGATATTGACAAAATACTCCACGTTCACTGTACGGCCGAGTAGCCAGATAAGAGCTCACTCCAAGAGACCTAGCACACGCTCCGGAGAACATAATTTCATAAACTTTTTTTTCCCTGATTGGTACGGTCAATACCTATCTAATAAAGCTAAAACGAACGAAATATGTTCAAATTTAGCCGACCTACAAGCAAAAACTCACAAGTCGGTCATCCGATTTCCATAAACTTTTTTTTGTCGATCGGTATTGTAAATACCTTTTATTTGACGTATCAGTTACAAGTGTAACGTTTAAATGTCCGGAGATATCTTCGAAAAACCGTAAAGCACTTATTGGGCCACAGCTCGGGAGGGGTCGATCCAAAATCACTCATCTTCGAACTTAGCCTGTCTTTTGACATTACCAAACGGAAAAAAAAGAATTTTCAAAATCGGATGCGTTTTACTCAAGTTAGAGAACCCACAGACGGACAGACGGACCATTTTCTTTTCACTGATTTGGCATCTCTAGACAACCACAATAGGTTTTCCCTTACTCAGGGAGTCCAATTCGACGTGTTACAAACGTATGCGTAAACCTATAAGACGCCGGTACTTCGTACGGGTCTAAAAAGTTTTTTTTCCATACCTAGGACCCGAAAAGTGCGACTTGTCGCACTTTTTCTCCATCCAATCTCGCCTTCGGCTCTATCTGGAAACTTCTCACACGCTAAAAAAGACTCATAGTCGTAGGTACGAAATGTGCTATTATATAATTAGGACCAGATCTGATTTCGGAGCTGTACCAAAGTGCTACCGATAATGCACCGTCTTTCGGTTTTATTTTACAAAAATAAACACTATCAGTTTACTCTAGTTTTAAAGTTGCACTTATCTTATTTGAATCCTCAATTTTTACGTAATCGCTTTATCTTTTGCTATATAGCAACAGACTTTAGCCGTTCAATATTTGAATGAAACTTTTTTTTTGATTTTGCCGATTTTGCAGACTTTGATAAGATATCGAAATTTTCTTTATTACTGTACGGGGGACGTCGGTGAAATTTAGACATACGAAATTGCTTCAGCTGTTTATCAGATGGTCCACTAACATTGAAAATAGGATATCGATACATGAGAGGTAAACTCGGGAAACAAATTCATTCTTGAGTCCTGGTTTTGCAAGCAAAATTATGTCACAAGAAATAGAATTGGTTACTAATATATTGTTGGGTATCTCTGTCTACAGCGTGGATTGCAGCTGAAAAACGTTCAAATCAAATCCATGTCTAAATTTTACCAACCTCCCATGTATGTCCAAATTAATGCCTCTCAAGTACCCTTTCATTTCGACGGAGTGTTTCGGCTAATCACCAAATTTTCCATTCAATTGATTCTCCCAAGTCGATGATTGGTGACATAGATTTGGATAAATTGAATTTTAATAGCAATGGCCATCATCGTAGTTCTTGCCATTCTAGTGGCGATTGCTTTATTTCTTTATAACAACGAAAGGAGACCGAAGAACTTTCCTCCAGGTATGTAGAAAGTCGTTATAGGTGAAAATTCGAAGGAAGGATCAGCTGCGTACAGTTTACAATTATTGTAATCCTCATCCTCATACTTACGCTGAAGCTACAATAAAATGGTATAATTGTAGGCCCTGTTGGATACCCAATCGTTGGCTATTTGCCGTTCTTGGGCGATGGATCACACGCTGACATTGGTAAAATTGGGAAAAAGTACGGAGACATTTTCAGTTTGAAAATGGGGAGCTACTGGTATGTTGTGCTGAACGATTTCGATCTGATCAAAAATGCATTGAAAGATGATGTGTTTACGGGACGGCCGAATTATTTACTGCGAATGTCATTTTACAAAAAAGGTCAGTGAAGGAACGCCATTAAAGGAATAGATGGCTCAGTGCTGCCCTACAACGCATAAAAAACTTAGTTCGAAAGAGATGCACGATTTTGTGAGAGAATGTCATACGTTTACACTCTCTTGCATCTCTTGCACTAATGCTTAGTTTCCTCTTACCAAAAAAGTACTCCGTGTGTGAGGCAAAATTGAATTTTTTCAATTTTTTCTTTGTTTATTTGACAGCTCGCTCTCTCACGACTCTCTCACGGAGTACTTTTTGTTGAGTGGAATGGACACTTAATGGTTTAGGGACTATGAATTTGTGTGCATAATGTCTAGCCTACATTTAGGCGAGATATCAATAAATCACCTAATTTTCCTCAGTGCGAAACATATTGCATACTTAGGGTGGTTCGAAAGTCACGTTAAGTCCAGAACTCGTTATAGAGCGTTTCAGTTCGTTATAACACAATTGAGGTCCACTCAGCCAGGTTGTTTGGAAAACCTAACTGTTCGATCTGGAACACTCTATTGACCGTAAAAAGGCTGTTATAGCGATGTGTTTAAACCAACGCACTGTCAGTGCTTTGGTCTAAACAGACAAATCAAAATTAGGGATCGTCAATGTTGACACAATCGTCATAAAATTTCGTCCACTCAGGAATTTCGTACAACAATGGTGCGAATTGGCAGGCGCAGCGTCGATTTTCGATGAAAGTTCTAAAAGATTTTGGATTTGGTAAGATGTCCATGATTAAGTCCATTCAAGATGAAATCAGAGAATTGCAATCATATTTACGGTAAATACTCTCAATTTGTGCCTGCAGCCAGTGTCGTCATTATTTATAGATTTAAATAAAATTGCAGCGAAAACACTGAACAACCAATAGATCTGTCCGAAGTGCTTCCCATCTCAATCCTCAATTCACTTTGGAATATTCTAACCGGCGGCAAATTTTCCCTATCGGATTCACTACCAAAGAAGATCCATCACGTGATCAAATAGTACGCTCAAGTTCATGTTTGACGAACAACAATTCAACCTTTAACTGACTTGCTGTGTTGTTACAGTGGCTTGTCTGGTCAGGAGGTCCTAGGCGTCTTATATTTTCTGCCCTGGCTTGAGCAACTTATTCCTGGCAAAACATCTGGAACCGATAAAATGAAACTAGCAGTGGACACGTTGCACGCAGTTTTAAAGGCTACAATCGACGAGCATCGTCAAAGATTCGTTCCTGGTACGCTACCGAAGGACTACATCGATGCCTACTTGCAAAAAATTGAAGAGTGTGATGATCCGGCTTCTAGCTTTTATGATGAAGAAGGAGGTACATTTCAGTAACACACATCCATTGGTCCCAATGATGTCGGCGATTCCGCTTCACAAAAACGTGAAAGTAATAGAAACACAGAAGGTATCTAGGGTATATTGAGTTCACGGTTGTTGCGGAACTACAGACTTCATTAGGACCAGCGGATGCGTCTTGCGTCTTTCGTACTCAGGTTATCGAAACCTAGTGAATCGTTAAAATTTCTGATCGAAATATATTTCCGTTTTCAGTTTTGAATCTTATCGATGGCCTCACCAACTTTTGTGTACCGGGAACCGATACAATTAGCAGTTCGATGAGCTTCGCTCTTTTGTATGTAGCAAGCTCTCGTGACGTTCTAAAAAAAATTCATGCCGAAATCGATGCTGTGATTGGAAGAGAACGTCTGCCGGATCCAGCAGACAGGCCAAAGTAATTCTCATAAATTGATTCATCGACAGGGTTGTTGTCATTATCCAAACTTTTATAGTATGCCGTACATGTCAGCTGTAGTGAATGAAACATTCCGACTGTCATCTATAATACCCGGAGGTGTTCCACATTCGGCGACAGCCGATACCAAAATCAATGGCTACACTTTGCCGAAAGGAACAATTATTATGCCGAACATATACCAGGTCCATCACGACGAAAAATATTGGGGCGATCCACAGAATTTCAGGCCGGAGCGATTTTTGAATGCAGACGGCACGCTTAGAAAAGAGGAACGAGTGATTCCGTTCTCTATCGGCAAACGAGTTTGTGTCGCCGAAGGTTTGGCTCAAGTGCAATTCTTTCTGTTTCTGACGGGGATTTTACAACATTTCGATTTGATTGAGAGTCCCGACCATCCACTCCCAGGCTTTAACGCGAAATCAACATTCAGCCTGTCGCCACAACCTTACAAATTGGTTTTGCGTGAGAGAGCTTAGATTGTCTGGAATACTTGTTAAAATTGGGGGTCGACATTACACGGAATGTCGCTCTAGTTACCCGCCTCAAAGAGATGATAATTTGGCGACTGGGACGTCGCTTCGACAGCAATTGTGGTGATGTTCAAAACAATTTCAATAATAGAAGCCTGTCTCTGCAAATGTCGGGTATGTTCGTATCTACTGAACGCATATCATTCAATTTGTAGCACTCTCCCAAAAGTTACCTCCAGCATCTGTCAAATCGACGTCCCAGCCGTCAAATTATCATCTCTCTGACCTGCTTTTTTTACCAAAATAAAATCGTTACAACTCAAGAAAGCATTTTTTGGTAGCCTCTTGTGTAAAAAGGGACTCCTAATGTCAAAAGTAAAGGGGATCGCAAAACGTCAACAGCAGCAAAGTTCTCGTTTTAGTGTTAGTGGTGTGTGTGATATAATTTTTCAATGAATTTTGGGTCATAATTCTTCTCTAGGTAGTCTACCTCTATGGTTTTAAATAAGACTTCGTTCGGTAAATTACATTCTGTCCCTGCGTGATAATTTCTTATCGATTGTAATGACGATAACTAGAAATGGATTTCCTATCGATTGTAATGACGATAACCGTAAATGGAGATAAACAAATCAAAATTAATTATTAATTGGAGATAATAACTTTAAAATCAGAGTTACTTTATCTCCATTTTTGATTATTTTATCCCAATTTTCCATTCTTTTTATCTGGAGCCTAGAGGGCCATGTCAGTTAACATTATAGAAGATGTGCGAATAGTCAAGAAAAGAGTACCAGTACCAGTCATACAGATAGAGGCAGTGAAATTACGGCATTAATTTGCTACAGTTGTTTTTCAGTTGATCCACACAAACAATCAAAACTGTTTGCACGTCTTTATTAAATATTATGCACGTATGACAAGGCTTGCCGAGACGGCTTGTCATACGTGCATATTCTTTTTTATCGCATAAGCGAAAACGAGACAACCATATATGCGAATGACACTTTGACAATTTACAGAAGTATAATGTTTGTTTATATATCCTAGGTGAATAATTTTTTCGGGGAATCACATCGCGTATGCGATAATAGTAGATTACGTTGGATGCTGCGAAAGTAATTCATTACACAAGGACACAATTTTGTGATACGAGCGAACTCACGAGTGTGTTTTTGAGCAACAAGCTTCGTAACAGCTAATTTCGACCAGTGTAGAGTTTGTATATCCGAGCCGAAGGCGAGGTATACAACTACACTTGTCGAAATTATCTGTTACGAAGCACGTTGCTCAAAAACACACGAGTGAGTATGCGAGTTTCACAAAATTGTGTCAGAGTTAATGAATTACGTCGCAGCATCCAACGTATTCTGGTTTATTGACTGCTCATGCGAAAATTGACTATTACACGGCTGATCTGCAGAAATTCTACATAAATTCAGTATCTCAATAAACCAAAACCAACAAAACAAAAATAAATCTGTTCTTCCGATAAAACGTTTACAAACAAATCTAGTGTGCTGACGAAATCGGCTCACACGCTACACGTCTCCTAAAAAATTGATCCCGAAAACAGCACTCGTGTTACATTAGTATTGTCGCAACAGTAGTTACAATTGCGTTGGTGACATGTTGACACTGAATAGTTTTTCGCAGTTAGTATCGATGAAGACGCATTGTTTGTGCAATTATATTTTGTTAGTCCTTGTTAATGTTTTCCAAAAAATGTGCAACAAAATGTAGTGTTTGTACTATGAGCAAAAGCAATTAGTGTTACAAGTGGAAAATACAACGAAATGTGTGGCCATAAAGTGTTACTTCGGAACATCAATAAATATGGCCGACAATTCTGTCTTGCGAATTCTTCTAAAAGTGTGTTGTAACCAGATTACTTGCGCAACAAGTTTTTCTCAAATAACTGTGTTCATCGGTAAATATTTTTACCAAAAATTTGTTATTTTAGCGACACTTCTTATATTCTTTATAGATTCATTCAACAAAAAGATAAAGTGAAAGTAAGCCAAATTTACTTAAAAGAACTGTCAATTCGAAATAAACCCCAAATATCCCTAGTGTAATGGATCACTTTCGCAGGGGGTAAACAGCCGTGTAATAGTCAATTTTCGCATGGGG
This sequence comes from Bradysia coprophila, assembly GCF_014529535.1. NCBI lineage: Eukaryota > Metazoa > Arthropoda > Insecta > Diptera > Sciaridae > Bradysia > Bradysia coprophila. Next base: position 5,301,000 of record NW_023503941.1, on the reverse strand, counting down.
CAGGCAATAAAATATATTATCGACTACTCTTATAAAGTCAAATTTATAAGTGCTTAAGTTTATACGTCAAACTGTTAAAAGTCAGAGGTTTATACGTCATACGTCTATAGGTGATAAGTCCATAAGTAATGACACAACTTTGTGGTATTATATCATCTTTGCGGAAACGGAAAAATGCCAAACATTCCTAGAGGAGTCTCGGTAATATGCAATTACGTTTGCTTTCCGTTTTAGGATATTTCTCAAAATCCAATAATTTTTTGACAATATTATGTTTCGATTGCACAATGATGTCAGGATATTTACTAACAGAAAACAAGATCAAACAACAAATAATCATAAATTATGACCCACAATTACCAGTAAATTTTCCCATTTTTCATCCATTCTTAAGGTTATTGTCAGAAAATGGCTTTTCCTTTTGATTTGAAAGCTAGGTGTACTAAGGCAATATGTCAGGTCCTAATAACCAGGCTTAAAGTGTACACCTTTGACTGGAGCGAATATAACTAATGAAAAGGTAATAGAATTATGTCACTTTTTTTTAACTTAATAGAGCAACGAAGATGTCTATAAATCATTGCCTGCTGCGTGTATATCATACATAATATTTCATTCATAGAATAGTTAAGAGTCAAACCACATCGAAACTTTCTGTCATGAAGTGACAGTTTTGACATTGACATTTTTGACGTTGTCATTTTTGACATTTGAAAAATTTCGTCATAACCTCAATTGAAAACGTGAACTGAACACAAAACTTGTCTTTAAACAATTAATTTTGAATAATATTACAGTATTATCGTAAATGTTACAATAAGGCTACTATAACACTGTAATATTGTTAAAAATTAATTTTTTAAAGACAAGTTTTGTGTACAGTTCACGTTTTCAATTGAGGTTATGACGAAATTTTTCAGATGTCAAAAATGACAACGTTAAAAATGTCAATGTCAAAACTGTCGCTTCACGACAGAAAGTTTCGATGTGGTTTGACTCTAAGTACGAAAAAAGAATAGATGTGCTGTCACTTTTTCCATACAAAAATATTACGCCTGCTCACTTTTAATTACGATCGTTCACTTTTGCAATATTTTTGTATGGAAAAAGTGACAGCCATCAACCCAGCACATCTATTCTTTTTTCGTACTTAACTATTCTATATGGTTTAATCGTGAACACTTATGGACCTTAGAGACGTATGACGTATAAACCTCTGACGTTTAATGGTTTCACGTATAAACTTAAGCACTTATAAATTTGACCTTATAAGTAGTCGACTTATAACTTATGACTTATAACCCCCTTACTTATAACTGACTTACATATAACTTATAAGTTCATATTTATGAGTCGACGTATAACTTATACGTCATTTGCGCAAACTGTCTAATAAACGACCGAGAAATTAATTTAATTTTTTTTGTCGTTTCTTCACTTTTGTCAATTTTTTTCGTCGATTCAGAAAACGACAAAAGTGAAGAATTGACAAAACGTCTTTAAGTTACATTTTATAAAAGGATGAATTCCCTAGGAACGAACAAAACGCCTTCTCGTTACATTTTGTAAAAGGATGAATTCCCTAGGAACGAACCGCCTTTGCTTTATATTTCCAAAATCGACAAAGTGTGAAGGAAAGACATTTTTTTACTTTTTACTGATAGGAAAATGGATTTGGGTTGGAATTAATAAAATTCCATTTAGACTGTACCAGCTTCAAATACTTTTTACTGATTTACTGAAGATGTAAAATTGAATTTTTCTATCGGTCGAATATAATATCCCATAAAATATCATGACTCGTGAGAATTATGGCCCTCGCTTCGCTCTGGCCGTAAACTTCACACTCGTATGGGAGTTGTAAAATATTTTGTTTGATTGTTGGAATAATGAATTTAAAAAAAAAATCAGAAATCAGTTGAGAATGACTTATTGCCTACAAAGAATGATGGTTACATTTAACGTTTTTCCTCCACTTTTCAATCATATTGTGCTCATTTGATAGCAGGCATTTTTTTGTCGTAAGACATTGAGTAAAAAACATCTTTCTTTGGTAGTAGACACATTAAATTTGTCAGTCAACTATCAAGTTGTTGGCAGTTCACTAACAAGAGATGTTTACCAGTTAGAGGCTGGGCATGTGACGAAATCGGTGATTTTTCATACATTTTCAATCACAGTGAACCTTTTTGTTACCCACATATTTCGGTATTTTCTGGTGTAAGACCCTGACTTTCAGTCAAGGGAATTATATGGTCTTACCACTATCACGCGCGTGCGTAAAACAGCTTTAACCGTATAAATAAGTAGAAACAGTTTTGATTGTATATGTGGATCAGCTGAAAAACAGATGAAGCAAATTCATGCTGAAATTTCACTGCCTCTCACTGTAAACCCTTGAAAGAGTAAAATGTGACGCGTACTTCCAAAATAACTAATATCGTCGTAGCTGACGCATTGTTTCTTTTTGTTTTTTTTTTTTTTTAATGTTCAACTGTGTAGGAAGCAACTGACTGTCACCTCAATAATCTTAAAAGTCTAGAAGACAACCGAAAAAAATCTTAAAAATCGTCAAAATATATTTTTTTAGAACTGACAAGATGGTGGACCCTATGATGTTATGGAAATACAGGAACCAACACACTATTACTTCATTCAATAATCCCAAGAGTCCAGAAATGAACCTAAAATTTCTGTAAAATCCCTCATAATCCTGAAGTTATAGAACTGCAAAGATAGTGGACCAATGGGATTGTTGGAATTGTAGGAACCAACCTTCTATCACCTCAATAATCACAAAAGTTCAGAAAAGAACCCAAAGGAAACAGTCAATATTACACACAATCCCAGAATTCTGCAGTTGGGAGCGATGGAGGAGGAAAACTTTTTTCGCCATTCAACCTTCGGAATGTAGTTCCTACAAGAAATTCCTGATATCTCGCTTCCGTATTGGATTAACAGCTCTATTCCTTAGGATGATAAGCTAAAAATTGGGATATTATATTTGACCGATAAATTAATTCAAAACTACCGATAAAAAACAATAAATGACCGATAAACTCGCTACCGATAAAAAATAATAAATTACCGATAGCGAAATTCACAAGTACCGATACAAATATTTTAAACTACCGATAACTTTTTACCGATAAAAAGTACTAAAGTACCGATAAACTGGTCGTTCTATCGATCATTCATTATTTTCTATCGGTAGTTTATTACTTTCTATCGGTAGTTCATTATTTTCTATTGGCAGCTCATTATTTTCTATCGGTAATTCATAATTTTCTATCAGTACTTTTATTTTTTTCTATCGGCAGTTTATAATACTTAACGTTAATGGTCAATTGTTGTTTTCGATCGGAAAACTGTGGAAAAATGGGGGTACGCAAGCGTTTTTGGGAGCTAGAGGTGTTCCAAGGTTGATTCCTAAATTTTGGGATGACAGCTGATTCCTCTATCACTTCCTAACTTCCATCGGATTTTTTATGGATTCGGGATATTTTCGACATGAGTGAGGTGTTCCAAGGTTGGTTACTAAATTTTGGGATGACAGATGATTCCTCTGGCAATTCTTAATTTCCGCCTGTTTTTCCGATGTATTTGGGTTATTTTCGACCTAAGTATTCCTAGATTGGTTTCTAGATTTTGGGACTCAGACTTTTGATGTTGTCGAAATGACATACTTACAAAAGAGGTGATATCAGTCAAAAAACCCCTAAAGGGTAAATGTGACGCAAGTCCTTTATCTTACTTACAAAATAACTGATATCGAAGAGGGTGACGCACTGATAGAAAATTTTACAAAAAGAAGTTTGCGTTACAAGTGCAGATGTTGAGGAACCTATTGTTAGGGAAATAGTTAAAAAATGTACTGAAAAAATTTAAACGGAAGAAAACTGAATCATCTGCTACTTGTGACGCAAACTTCTTTTTGTAAAATTTTCTTTCTAAAATTTTTTGTGTCAATTTTTTGTTGATAAAACTTTTGCGTACGGCGCACAATGATATCAGTTATTTTGCGTCACATTTACCCTTTAGGGGTTTTTTGACTGATAATAAACTACAGATAGAAAATAATGAATTACCGATAAAAAGTAATAAACTACCGATAGAAAGTAATAAACTACCGATAGTAAATGATAAATGATCGATAAAACGACCAGTTTATCGGTACTTTAGTACTTTTTATCGGTAAAAAGTTATCGGTAGTTTTGAATATTTTCATCGGTACTTGTGAATTTGTCTATCGATCATTTATTATTTTCTATCGGTACCGTATTTATCGGTCATTTATTATTTTTTATCGGTCGTTTATTAGTATCCCTAAAAATTCACTCCCGTGGCAAGTCTCTTTTTTCACTGATCATTATGACCGCTTCTGTCCGACTAAACAAATATCTACCAGGTTATCGTGGTGCGAAGAATTTCAGCCTTCATTGCCTGATGTTTCAGAATTTTGGGAACAAACGTATTCCGGAATAGTGATTCTTCTGGTTCTTCTTCGTTTCAGAAGAGATTTTCTCTTGTAATTGGACTTGCGTCACGATCGCTACGCAAACGCCTGGACATGATTTAAAAGCGTCCAAATGTATGCTTTTCAGCAACACATCCGTGACTCTTAAATTTCGAGTCTAACCATATTATGTCAGCAGATAGAACACTAACACATTACGTTTCGTATAATAATTGAGATAATGGAATCGGAGAGATATAAGGTAACACAACAGCAATGAAATTGGTTATACAATAAATGTCTAAAAAATCGAATGAACGAATCACTCACGGCAAGTTCGTCGTAGTGAATAGATCGCTGAAGTGCAGTTTTGAATATATACAATTTTGTGTTATAAATCAGATTCTCGACAGCTTCAGTAGATATATAAACTCATAAAACAGCTAAAGGCAGAACAAGAAAAAAACGAATTTCAAATTAAAACTGACATTGAGAATTGGAAGTGATTAGAGGAGCATTATTGTTCAAGTGTATTGTTGCCGGTATATTATTATTGTTGTAAAGGCGTCTACGAGTAACCAATTCATTGATCAGCACGGTGCAAGTGAGAATTTTTTTTTATTTTCTTCAATTGAATTCATTTAGATAGACATCGAATGTGAAGAGAAGGCTTCTCTGAGAAGCGGAGTAATTAAATCGTCTTGGGGTTCAGTTGTGAGAATGTAGGCGGATCTTTCTCTCCATAAACAACGTAATTACAATGACAACGCAATTTATTCCTTCCGTTACTTAGCGGCTAATCCATCAATAAATGTTGTGAACAAACTGGGAATGGTCCGACTAAATTCGATATATCAATGCCTGATGATTGACAGTTCGATAAAATGCGCCGAAAAATTCAAAAATTTTTGCGATAATTCGAGGGCTTTTGGGTGAGATAATTCTAAATTACTGGGTCCCGGATACGTTCACATGTAGGAACTAAAAAAGACCCAAATTGAACCAGGCATATTCGACGGATCTTTTTATCTTTCGTCTACGTAGATCAGACTCAGACCATAAGCTTCGATTTTTTCAACTGTTTCGCTAATAGCGAAATCAAAATGTTGCGATAATTTTGTGCAATGTTGACTGATGTTTTTTCGGCTGTGCTAAAATCGCAAACTCAACAAAAATTCTTTGTTATTATTGCAAACACCAAATTTCACAATTTGATTTCATTCTTCATGTCAAACGATAAGATAAAATCATATCGTCAGTCATCGTGAGTCTAGAATTTCAATACAAACACGAAGCGACGCAGTTAACGATTGCGTAATTCTGACACCATATACGATTAGGGTGTCCCAAATTTCGATTGGGGAATCGTTATGACGGTAATGACACTGCATTTTTGACCAAAACCAATGTTACCTCTAGCACCGAAGCAGAATAGCCAACTTGATATGATTTTGGCACACTATTTATCTTACGTCACCGTTAGCTTCGGTGCTAGTGATAACATTGCCAGAACATTCTTTGCAAAGTATGTGAACACTGAAGATAGTGCAAATCCACAAAAAACTCATGAAACCCCAGTTTCGGCCCGAATTATAACGTTGGTCACAAGTCGAAATCTATTTGTTAGATTGCAACACATGCCAAAACTCAACTCACTCCATAAGTCCGCCAAAATTTTAAATATTTTCAACTGACAGTTGGACAAAATGCGAAATACGAAATGTCAAAAATCGTGCGTTAAAATGTCACGAAATGTTTTGAAATTGAATGTAAAATTGATCAATACTAACCAACGCAATTCCAACAACATTATTACGCCAAACATCACATGACAAGTCTTATATTCTCCCGAAATTTGGGTTCCATATTGCTTGTGATCCGTTGAGCGTTTGCGTTAACTTCAGTGTGTATATGATTTGTGATTGAAATCATTCAGCGGATCGGAGAACCCGATATGAGCAGTCGATTTGACAAGAAACCTAAATGCATAAGTAGGCTTACAAATACAAATACATGAGACGAATACGTAAACAATTGTGATCAACAACCAACAAACTGTCAAACTTGACAGGAGAACAAAAGAAGTATTTGAATTACGTGGCTTCACGTGGCTTCAAGTCTTTACGTGGCTTTGTGTAGCTACACAGGTGAAAAACAGTTGAAGCAAATTCATGCTGAAACTTCACTGCCTTTGACAATTCATTCCAATTCATTTCTCGAAAACTGTTTTTTTAGAACACCCTAATGTATGTACGACCGTAAATCTTTTGTAGGCCTGCACATTGGCGAGCAAAACATCTAATACTCAATGCTTGTATGCTTGTATGGGATTGTTTGAGTGTAATTTTTTGTGTTAAAAAAACTGCCAAGTCATCTTGTATCATATAAATCTTCGATGAGAAATTTTCAAATTTTTTTCCCTCTTAATTTGCTTAAGGCCAGTTCATGGTCGCATATATCGCAAAAATGTATGCGAGTATGAACTGGCCTTAAGTTTTCGCTAATGAAATTCAATTGTCACTCGCTGTTGATGATTCATAATCAGTAGCAAACTAACATTATGCATGCAAAAAATGTCGTTATGCTTTCGGTTCTCTACGGCATCTCGTTGATGTATTTTGATTTGATTTGTAACAATTATTTCGAACGAAAATTGATAAAAATCCAACAATGATCCTGCTTCTACTTGTACACAAGTCTGTATCAGTACGACGACAATATCCCACGCAAGTTTCAATTGTCAAAACATCGATTTCCGACAATATGTCCCACGTCAGTGTGATTGCAACAGTTAGGTCGAAAACACGAACAATTTTGTGATCGACAATTTTACTGTGTTTGCCATTGTTTTGCGTGTGGTCAATATCGGATTACAATGGAAAAGGCAGCATAACTGTCGATCCCATCAACACGCTCGAGTGTTTTCAGTCCTTGTCCAAAGTTTATGGTACATTACTGTCTTGCTGGGATATTCTTTTGTTGAGGTGTGTGGGAAGATTGTTTTTCGAGCTGAAGGCTAGGAATGCATCCCACAAACCTCAACCAAGAATTTTCCTAGCAAGACAGTACGGCACTTCATTGTCTTGCGACCAGACAATGCGAATTTTGAACGAGTAAGTAAAGACTCAATTTCCTAACCGCAAGACAACAAAGAATTTAGTTTGGTCGAAGGGCCTATTGTTGGTAGATTCACTGAAAATTACCGAAGAATTCAGTAAATTTCGATAATTTTTAGTCATTTACAAATAATTGGCCTTGATTGGTCGTGATCGACAATTTTCACTGCTTAACGTATGCTACAAATCGGATTACAATTGAAACGATGCGTAATTGTCGATCTTATCGACGCAAAATTGCTCGTGTGTTTTCAGCTTAAAGAATGGAAAATGCAGCATAATTGTCCATCGTGGCCACGCTAAATTGTTCGTGTTTTTTTTGGCCTTACGGAATCCACGCGTTTAGTGAGATGGTTTGTAGCGCTGCATAAAAAAGCGGTCGAATCCGATATTTTGAATTTTTACTCAACATTTCACACAAATGAGTATGCCAACCGATAAAACTCCATAAAAGATGCAAATCTAGAAAATCTGGCTCTTATTCGTCAAAAACAACGGAGGTATCAACGTTTGAATGTGAATTCCCATACAAAAATTCAAAATATCGGATTCGACCGCTTTTTATGCAGCGCTACAAAGCATACCACTAAACGCGTGGATGGTGTGGACTATGTTTTGTGTCTACGAAAAATTGTAGATTACAACGTAACCCAATGCACGCCACGCCGGACTCCAAGGGAAATGTAAATAAGTATTGGGGGCAGTTTGATGTACATTTCCCTGCAATCTACCGTACAACGCATAAAAACTTTAGAGAGACGATTTTGTGAGAGAATTTCAAATATTTTCTCTCACAAATTCGCCTCTTTAATGCTTAGTTTCCTCTTACCAAAAAAGTACTCTGTGTGAGAGGCAAAATTGATTTTTTTCAATTTTTTCTTTGTTTATTTGACAGCTCGCTCTCTCACGGCTCTCTCACGGAGTACTTTTTGTTGAGTGGAATGGACACTTAAGGTTTTGATGCGTTGTACGGTAGAATAGATGAGAGTGTCTTAATGCTCATGTGGATGAAAATTCATTCTTTCAGAACCAGTTCCTTTCCAGCACCAGAACCAGTTCACATTCCAATACACCACTTATCGTATGACAGTGACGAAAAAATAAATTTCTTTTCTTTCAGAATGGACGTTTTCTTTACGATAAACGGCAAGCCGTATCAAAGTGAGTATTCAATGAACAAAAATCTGGCACAGCCTGCAGCGACAAAAAAGATTTGAAAATTTCAACTGTAACTGGTAACTTTCTGTAGTTACAAACCGACGCGGAAAAGACCCAATTCAAATTTTTCTTTTGTTCTTCTGTCAGATTTGACAGTATAACAAAAGGAAAATTTGAATTAGGTCTTTTGTGTCGCTATGTGGAGCTAAAGTTTTTATCCAGGTAATCCACAATATCTGCCGCATCTGTAGCGGCACACATAAAAAAGACAGCTGCGTTAGATAATGTAACCTATATAGGTTACCTGGAGACAAAGTTACCGGCTTCCGGTAAAAGTATCAACTCTTCTTCAACAGTGTATGTAGGTGGTTTTTTTTTGGGTGACCTGCACAACTGATGTGTGTGGATAACGTGAATTAGGGTGGCCAACAGACAACTTTTTAAATACGAAAACGTTTGTGAAAATCTAAACAAATTTCAATTGAACCGAAGTCAATGCTAGGATTTACAACCTAGAGATTGTGTAACCGCCATCGCACTCAACGTCGTGGTTTTAAGCAAACTTACCTTTTTCTAGTAAATGCCAATACCGTGGCTGTTGATACGAGCTTAAACACGTTCATCCGAACGAAAGCTCAATTGAGCGGAACCAAGTTTATGTGTTCCGAAGGTGGCTGCGGTGCGTGTATCGTTAGCGTTAAAGGAATTCATCCCGTAACAAAAGAGGAGAAAGTGTGGGCAGTGAATTCGGTAAGATCACCGTTGCAGACTGCTTTTAGTTCGCAGCAGTAAAGTCTCACGGAATTTTGTTTTCCTTCACATCCAGTGCCTTACCTCGGTGTTCTCCTGTCATGGATTGGAAATCACAACCGTTGAAGGTGTTGGCAATCGCCAAACGGGCTACCATACTATCCAGAAGAGATTGGCCCATTTGAATGGAACGCAGTGCGGGTAAGGACAGATAACAAAAACAATTTTTTTTTGGAATTTTTGATGCGAATCAACGGATCTGTTGTGCAGATACTGTTCGCCGGGAATGGTCATGAACATGTACAGTTTGCTTCAATCGAAAAACGGCAAGGTTTCAATGGAAGAAGTCGAAAATTCGTTCGGAGGTAACATATGCCGTTGCACCGGATACCGACCGATATTGGATGCTTTCAAGTCTTTCGCCTACGATGCGGATAAAGCTTTGATCGAGGCTTGCATGGTACGTATTCGAATGAAAATGAATGTCTGGTATAAGGGGGCGAAGTTGGGACATATCCCGGCACAAAAATGTTTGAATTTGCTCGTGAGAAAGTACTGATTCGGTCCCTTGCAGGACATTGAGGATCTGACCAAAACCTGTCCCAAAACGGGCTCACCATGCGCTGGACTTTGTCACAAAGCAAAGGGTCCTTTAAGCATGGTATTCGACGACGGGAGGCGTTGGCACAAAGCCTCAAACATCGCTGAGATCTTTAACGTTCTTGAGAATGCTGGCAACGAACCGTACATGTTTGTGGCAGGGAACACTGCACATGGTTTGTACACGAAAGAATCATTCCATTCCTCAACATGCTTCTAACCACCCTCCACCTACATACAGGCGTCTATCGTCGCAATGAGAATCTAAAGTATTTCATTGACATCACCGGTGTAGAAGCACTCCGTTCACATGCCATTAACGGATCGGAATTGGTCTTGGGCGCAAATGTTAGCCTGACTGAAACGATGGAAATCCTAACGAAGGCATCGAGTCAAGTTGGATTCGAGTATTGCAAGCATTTGGTCGATCACATCGATCTGATTGCCAATGTGCCAGTGAGGAATGTAAGTTCGTTCGCTTGTAATGGTTTAAAGAGTCAACCTGAAATTGACTTGGTATCGACAGGCTGGAACAATAGCTGGCAATTTGAGCATCAAGCACGGAAATGTGGAGTTTCCCTCGGACATGTTCATTATTTTAGAGGCAGCCGGAGCGAAAATGACCATCGCAAGTGGTCTTAGTACCTGTCGTATCAAGCCTAAAACGAAAGTCGTTTCGGTGGCCGAGTATGTTCACCTGGACATGACCAAGAAACTCATATTGAATGTCATTCTGCCGAAGCTCGATCCGACAACGTACAGCTTCCGGTCGTACAAGGTAACGAACCATTTCGAACACAAAGTCGTCGATCCTCTACAGCCAATGCTGTAACTAATTGCAGGTCATGCCCCGTGCCCAAAATTCGCACGCCTATGTGAACGCTGGCTTCCTATTTGAGTTCAAGAATGGCCTCGTCAACAACGCTCGCATCTGCTTCGGTGGAATAGCTCCAGAATTCGTGCATGCCAGCAAAACCGAAAAGTTGCTCGTCGGAAAGAAGCTGTACGAAAATGACGTACTGCAGAGTGCCCTGCGGAGTTTAACAACCGAAATGAGTCCCGATTGGGTGTTGCCTGATGCCAGTCCCGAATATCGAAAGAATCTGGCGGCCGCACTGTTCTACAAGTTCGTGTTGAATACATGTCCGACGGATTTGGTGGGCAAAAAGTACGTTCTGGGTGGCTCGATCGTCGACCGTGCCATTTCGTCGGGAACGCAATCGTTTGATACGTTCAAGGAACGGTATCCGTTGACCGAAAAAGTGCCCAAATACGAGGGTCTGATTCAATGCTCCGGTGAACTGCAGTACATCAACGATATCAAGCCCATGGATGGCGAACTTTGGGCAGCATTTGTGCAGGCAACGGAAATTCATTCGTTTGTTGAAAGCATCGATGCATCGGACGCTCTGGTAATTTTCAGATTTTTCTTTTGTCTCTTCATTTGACTGAGCGTGCGATCCATTTTTACAGTCTCTTCCCGGAGTTGAATTTTTCTTCTCAGCCAGCGACATACCAGGCGAAAACAATTTCATGCCAGCCGCTGTGGTCGCCGTATTTGGTTCGGGCAATGTGGAACAGATTTTCCTCAGTAAAGAAAATCCCGTCCTGTACAATGGTCAGCCGGTTGGAGTAATATTGGCCAGCACTTTCGCATTGGCCAACCGAGCAGCGAAAAAGGTCAAACTCACGTACAAGAAACCGGAAGTCAAACAGCCGATCATCACTTCACTTCACGATGCCCACTACAAAAAGGCAACGGAACGATACCATCCGATACCATACCTCAAGATTGCACCGACTGTCGTCACCGATCTGAGCGACAAAAATCCGAAAAAAGTGGCCGGAACATTTGACATCGGCACTCAGTACCACTATACAATGGAACCGCAAACGTGCGTATGCATTCCAGCCGAAGATGGCATTGAAGTGATTTCGTCGACTCAGTGGGTGCACAAGGTGCAAATTGCCGTGTCACGCTGTCTCAACATACCGAACAATCAAGTGAACATGGGCCTTCGTCGACTCGGTGGTGCTTACGGTTGCAAGGGAACAAGGGCCACGCATGTAGCCTGTGCTGCTGCCATTGCCTGTAAACACACAAATCGTCCGGTTCGCTTCGTTATGACGTTGGAAGCGAACATGGAAGTCATGGGCAAACGTTTCCCATTGCTGAACGAATACGATGTCGATGTCGACGATGACGGCCGTATCCTGAAGATGGTCAACAATTTTGCGCAAGATTTCGGTTCGAATATGAACGACGGTCCGGTATTCAACACCATCAATCACGTGAAAAATGTCTACGTACCCGATACGTGGGACGTTCAATGTAGTGCTACGCTCACCGATGCACCAAGTAATACATATTGTCGGGCACCAGGTACCACCGAAGGATTGGCGATGATCGAAAACATCATGGAGCATATTGCCCGAGTCACCGGAAAAGATACGTTGTCGGTGCGCATGGCTAATATGCCAGAGAATCACAAGATGAGAACGATGCTTCCGGACTTTTTGAAGAGCATTGGTAAGACCGTGTATTCGGAGTCTGTCGTATGACAAAGTCATTTATCTCACACCTCGCATGTAGATTTCGACGAGCGCAAGCAGAAGATTGAGGAATTCAATCGGAACAATCGCTGGCGTAAGCGCGGAATCGCCTTCGTGCCAATGGAATATCCGCAACCCTATTTCGGGATGTATCCAGCTATTGTTGCAATCTATCCGGAAGACGGTACAGTAGCGGTAGCGCATGGTGGAGTCGAATGCGGTCAGGGAATAAATACGAAAGTGGCTCAAGTGGTAGCCCATTGCTTGAACATTCCGTTGAGTTACGTCAGCGTTAAGCGAATGGACAATGTTGTGGGAGCGAATTCGTTCTGCACGGGCGGATCAATGACCAGGTTTGAATCCAAAATTTTGTTTACCTCACCTGTCCCTTTTGCTCAGTGTTCTGAGTCGCAACGAAATTTTCTTTGATTCCGATTCAGGCGGACGTTGTGCAACTCAGACCACAAAGCAAATTTTTGTTGTTTTTGAATTGTGCTACCCACAGCAGCCTACAACCACACAACATCTCTTTAAAAAATAATTTCTTCTCCACAGCGAGGCCCTTTGCATGGCCGTGAAAAAGGCTTGCGAAACACTGCTCGAACGCATGAAACCGGTACGCGACGAACTCGGCGACCCGAAATGGAATGTTCTGACCCAAGCGTGCTACGACAAACTGGTCGATCTGAGCTGCAAATCGATATTCGACAAAAATGAGGTGACCGAGTACACCATTTGGGGATGCAGTTGTGCCGAAGTCGAAGTGGACATTTTGACCGGCAATCTGAAATTGACTCGCGTCGATATCTTGGAAGATACGGGCGAATCGATGAGTCCTGGCATCGATGTGGGTCAGGTGGAAGGAGCATTTGTCATGGGCATCGGTTATTGGCTGACGGAGAGTGTGGTTTATGGTACGGAAAAGGGAGAGTTGTTGACGAATCGAACGTGGACATACAAACCGCCGGGTGCAAAGGATATTCCTGTCGATTTTCGCGTAACATTTTTGCATAACAGTTCCAATGCGGCTGGAGTTTTACGTTCGAAAGGTAAGCGAAGCACAGCCGTCTGAACGTTGATGTTCTCTGATCAATCTTTGAGTGTCAAGTTTGTCTCTTCTGTCAGTAAAACAGAAAAGAATGGGAAGATGATGGGCGTGAAGCGTTAACGGTATCAACGGCCAAAAGATTCAAAAAATAAATAATTTTTTTCTTCTCTTAAACAGCAACTGGCGAACCACCGCTATGCATGTCGATTGTCGTGATTTTTGCATTACGCCATGCATTGGAATCAGCTCGAAAAGATGCGGGAATTACAGATTGGTTTGAAATGGGTGCTCCATCCACGCCAGATAGGCTTTTCTTGAGTGCAGGCAACTCATTGGAACATTTCAAACTTTACTAGACGTTCATTGGGCGCCTTGGACGAGTTAAAGTGAACAAATTTTCATCAAAAGTTTCGAGGTTTTCGTCCCTCTCACAACGACTGCAGCGTTGTGTCTATTTAATTTAATTATTTTGCATCGGTTATTGGTTTCATAAAAATATATTTTGCAAATTGAACCCCAATCGTGTTTTGAATTTTCAAGAGCGACTGAAACATTTCCTACTGGACGGTAACGAGAGATTTTCCGGTTGATAAGACCCAATACAAAAGAAGTGACAGTTCAAATAAGAAAATTTCATTTGACCAATCGTCAACAAAATGCAATTTTCTCATGGGGAGATTTAGGGGAGAAAATGAGGTTAATCACACCGCACGCATGAAATAGTTATTTGTCCACCGAGGTATTAAAATCTGGAAACTTCACTTCGATTGTGTTGTCACCAGAGAAATGAAATTTCCAACTTTTTCCCCAAGGTCAACGCAACGTTTTTCACAACAAAGACTCCCCAAGTTTCGGCTGAGGTGAGAAAATGACTAATTTCTCGCCAGCGTTGTGAAGAATCAATTTGACGTTGTTGTCAACTGGAAGGAAGAATCAATTTTCCTGTTATGTAACATGTTGTTTTTGGCCAGGGTGCTAATACAGTAACAAAGACTATCTATTTGCACCCGAGTGAAAATAGTCACTTCGAAATAAGTAACAGATTTGCCGATTTTATACACACGAGATTCGTTTGTAACCAAAAGGTTTTTTTCGTTGATTTTGGCCTTCGAAAAGTCTACATGTTTCAGGGACTAAAAATACGTTCTTTTAAAACGCAAAAGGGAACAAAAACAAAAAATTCTTCGGCGTGAATGACCTATTTTCTTCGATCAAATTCAGTGGGAATATGTTGTTTTGTTGACGCTCTATTCTTTCTCTGATGTCAGTTCTGGTGAGAAAATTGGTATTTTCTCCATTCTTGTTTGCAACGTGGGCTGAAATAGCACTTTACATGACCAGGGTGAAAAGTAGAGTTTTCGTGGGAATTTTCTTGATCTGAGGCATAGCCGAGAACAATAAACACATGAAATCGAGACTTTTCATTTTTATCCCGAGTTATGTAATGGATTTGAAATTAATTAATTTGTAATGGAAAATAGTTTCGACGTATGTAGTATGTAAAAGAGTTTTCCTTTTCTCTTTGCAACTGTCACTTTGTTTTGCTTTTGTAAGTCTTGAAGCAAACTAATGTGTTTGTTTCGTGGATAAAAACGACTATTCACGCCACGCATGGATGAAAAATTATGTGTTCTCCTCGTGAAGAAATTGTAAATTCCTATTTTCTCACCTTGGTAAACAAATAACTATTTGTGTAGAAAATGAATGTATCTTAATAGTAAACCGTTTTTCGGACAATAAATTGGTGTGTTTGGGACTATTTCTTGATGTTTATCGAATGAAAATTTAGGACAATCAACGGTATCAGTTATCAGCTACTAAAAGGAGTAGAGATTGTGAATAATAAACGTTTTTCGTTAGTTTCGCAATATTTGTAGTCGTAAGTGTAATACAAATATCTTTTTAAACAAGTAAATTGTTCTTCTAATGATACTACGGTGAACGAGAACGATATCTTCTTAGCAAGTTCTGTCTGTGGTGCTTGCCAAACTGGTACAATTACGAACATTGTTGCAATTTGTACAGGATGTACAATTCGAGCAACTTCTACATCCGCTACAATTACTGCAATCGGTACAGTCTGTGGAACTTGCACAGTTTGAGCAGCCTCTGCAGTTATTGCAATTTTGACAATTGGTGCAATTCGAACAACTTGTGCAACCACTACTGCCTCCACTGTCTCTGCAATCTGTACAACTATCACAGTCTGTACAACCGGTACAATTGTTACAATTACGACAATTTGTGCAATTCGAACAACTTGTGCAACCACTGCTGCCTCCACTGTCTCGGCAATCTGTGCAACTATCACAATCTCTACAACCTTGACAATTGTTGCAATTACGACAATTACTGCAATTCGTACAACTTCTGCATCCGGTGCTACCTGTAGAGTCCTTACAGTCTGTGCAGCTGGTACAACCAGTGGAACCGGTACAATTGTTGCAATTTTGACAATTTGTGCAATTCGAACAACTTGTGCAACCGGTGCTGCCTCTACTGTCTCTACAATCTGTACAACTTACACACTCTGCACAGCCTTGACAATTGTTGCAATTACGACAATTACTGCAATTCGTACAACTTCTGCATCCGCTGCTACCCACAGAGTCCTTACAGTCTGTGCAGCTTGAACAACCAGTGCAACCGGTACAATTGTTACAATTTTGACAATTTATGCAGTCTCTGCAATTAACACAGCCTGTGCAGTTTACATTTCCATTTTCGTCTATACTGGAATTCGATTCGAATCTAAGGAAAAATAATAATTTAGTTTGTTGCTGTTGCTTTAGATAGGTATCATTTACTGTTTCGTACTGTTTTCGAACTAATTTAACGAACGAGACTTACAATGGACTGGCCATCACACTCACAGCGACCATTGCAAGGAGGAAAAGTGATAATTTTGCCATTTCGTTTCTTCGTTGATGTCAATTTATTTCAATTATGATTTCGCAATATTCAATACAAAAAAACAAAAATTCTGCCAGTCGGTACACCTGTTGATTTAATTACTTTTACAGTTCACTTGAATCGTTCTAGTTAGTAACTGAACGATATTTTACCTAGTGCATCTTATATATAGCAACATTTTCGGTTTTATACGCGCAGTTAATTAATAAAAGAAAATTTGCCGGTATTTCAAGGTGTGTACATGTTATCCGAGGAAATCCTGAGTACCAACCTTAGCGTTTATATGACACACGCGTACATTCTTTCAGATAAAATTGATATGCAAGCGGAAATTTCCTATACCCAAATGATATATAGTAAACATGTTGTTTAAGTTCTGAAGTTCTGGTGCAGAGCAATATAAACATTCAGTTTGATTAGCTTAGAAAACGTGTGCCGTAAGTATATATTTGAAGAGGTATGATTTATTGAAAAATTTTAGAGTTTTCATTAAGGCTACGAGTAGGTGTGGAATTAGGTGGAATCAATTCCTATTAGCGGCATTGAACTCTCCCTGCTAAAATATTTTCTTTTTATAAGGTCTGTGATACTAACTGCTGCGCATGACCAAACATCAAGCCACATGGTTCGTCCAATAGTGGCACATGAAATGGATCACGTGATGTACATAGATTAGTTGTATATGGGTTGACGTGGCTTTGATACATTCTCGAAATTTCTACCAATACTGCTAGTGTACAATTTATTTTTGTTAAATTTTTGGAATTTTGTAAACTCAGTACCATTGGGTTAAATTGTAACGTCAATGCAATAATGTAAATATTTGCACAATACTAGGTCCCACCGGTATTGGTAGAACAGATGCCTTGACTGTTGCGTAAATATTTATCAGTTTTCCATTTTTTCTAAAAAAAACCAAATTGAGTTACCTCACTAATTTTTTCTCAAATTGTATTTTGTTGGATACGGGCCCTTGATTTTTATCCATTTTCGATCGTTAGACCCTGACTTTCAGTCAAGGAATTATCTTTAATGTACACGGAAACAATGATAAAATGTCCGTCATAATATTGAACTAGAGAATATCGCCCATTTCGACGGTTTTATAAATGGATTTCTTCCAGGACACATTTTCTGTTTTTAATTTTCTTTACAGTGATTTCCTCAACATCTGCCGCTTGTGACGCATTTGTTTTGCGTGTCGAAGCTGTAAGTAGATTGTATTTCGATTCTACGTCATGCGTATTCAGAGCTGTCCAGATGAATTGTTTATTATCTCGGCAGTAATGGACCGACCACAGATAATTGAAGTAGCAATTTTAACAGGCCAGTGTCTTGTGAATGATGCTAACAACATTCCTTTTTTCGTTGTGAAATTGCACATCACGGCCCTAGCAAATACTTAAAATAAGTAAATTAAGTATAGTAGGAGGAGTAGGGATTAGGGTCAGGTTAAGGTGCCTTAAATCGCAAGTAAACATTTGCGATAGTTAGCCGTCGTAACATCGCCTGATGAATAATAAAAGTTTTTCGTTAGTTTCGCAACAGTGTGTAATACAAAGTAATCTTTTTAAACAAGTAAATTTCATGTGAAAACATGAAAGTCGAGTAATCTTCTAATGCTAATACGGTGGACGAGAACGACATCTTCTTAGCAAGTTCTGTCTGTGGTGCTTGCCAAACTGGTACAATTGCGGACGTTGTTGCAATTTGTACAGGATGTACAATTCGAGCAACTTCTGCATCCGCTACAGTTACTGCAATCGGTACAGTCTGTGGAACTTGCACAGTTTGTGCAGCCTCTGCAGTTATTGCAATTACGGCAATTGGTGCAACTCGAGCAACTTGTGCAACCGCTGCTGCCTCTACTGTCTCTACAATCTGTACAACTTTCACAATCTGTACAACCGGTACAATTGTTGCAATTACGACAATTGGTGCAATTCGTACAACTTCTGCATCCGGTGCTACCTACAGTGTCCCTACAGTCTGTGCAGCTTGAACAACCAGTGCAACCAGTACAATTGTTGCAATTTTGACAATTTATGCAGTCTCTGCAATTAACACAGCCTGTGCAGTTTATATTTCCATTTTCGTCTATACTGGAATTCGATTCGAATCTAAAGAAAAATAATAATTTAGTTTGTTGCTGTTGTTTTAGATAGGTATCCTTTACTGTTTTCGTATTAATTTAACGAATGAGACTTACAATGGACTGGCCATCACACTCACAGCGACCATTGCAAGGAGGAAAAGTGATAATTTTGCCATTTCGTTTCTTCGTTGATGTCAATTTATTTCAATTATTATTTCGCAATATTCAATACAAAAAACAAAAATTCTGCCGGTAGGTACACCTGTTGATTTAATTACTTTTACAGTTCACTTGAATCGTTCTAGTTAGTAACTGAACGATATTTTACCTAGTGCATCTTATATATAGCAATATTTTCGGTTTTATACACACAGTTAATTAATAAAAGAAAATTTGCAATCCTGAGCGTTTATACACGCGTATAGTGTCATATAAAATTGCCATGCAAGAGGAAATTTCCTATACCCAAATATGGTAAACATGTTGTTTCACTTCTGGTGCAGAGCAATATAAAATTCAGTTTGATTAGCTTAGAAAACGTGCCGTATATTTGAAGAGGTATAATTTACTGGAAAAGTATAAATTTGTCATTCAGGCTACGAGTAGGTGTGGAATTGTGTTGTTCGGCGAAGCCGAGTCCTATTCGCTTGTCTTTCTTAGGATAAACGTTGTTTTGATAGAACATTAGTTTCCTTTCACAAAATTGTTAATTGTCGTCTTCGCGCTTTGTGTTCCTCTCGAAATTATTCAACTAGGATGAGTAAACTATAATTACGCTTCTATGATGTGTCAAACATGTCATTCCTCTATTTTGTTGTCTCGTTTTCGCTTACACGATAATATATATTATGCACCTGTTGCCAAGATTGTTATTTTGACGTGTCGGACATTATTGTCAGAGCCGAAGGCGTGGGCAATAATGCCTACACGTCAAAATAACAGTCTGGCAATAGGTGCATACCATATTTTATCTGTCGAGAACAGATATATCGAGATAAGTAAAAACTAGAGAGATAAGCTCGAGATTATCGTTCTAGACAGATAATAAATATTATGCACCTGTATCCAAATGTTTATTTTGACGAGTTGGTGATTGTGATCCTTCACTTCACAATTTTTATTGTAATTTATTAATTCATTCAGAACATACGGGTTGGATTGTGATTCTAACTCGAAGGCGCGGATCATAATCCAGCTCGTGACATGTAATAGTACATTACTGCTATAAGGCTGTATATAAGAGACGTGTACGTATACGAGCGCTTGCGCGTATGCGATAAAACATCTTACTGACATTTAAGGGAAAATATCGGCAAGCCTCGTTCTCCTCAAATGGCAGAAATATATATTTGGTACCGAGGTGTGAAGGGACCGAATGGTTTACAATTTATTTATCATAGATGGAGTGGTAGCGGAGTCCGTGACGCTAGCCCCTTCTGTAAGCAAAAATGAAACGAAGAATGCTTTTGGGCGCGACACTATGTATGACCGAACTCTTTTATTTCCACACTTTGATCTACATCGCCACAAAACCTATTCCATCATATTCTCGCTTCAAATTCCAACAAAACGAGCTATTTGAAGCGATAGAATTGGTTCACTTTTCATACTAAATACACCCAATTGACTTTTTGCAAACAATCAAAATCCTTCAACTTTCTCTGTATGTTTCTGTCTATGAATGTGTCTATCGACGGGCTATCTCGGAAAATGTAATACTACCCCAGGAAAAACTGTATTTTGTTTTATTGGTCTTGAAGTGCCATTTTACAGGGTTTTCTGAGGGAAGAGAACGGTTTTTCTGTTATATTTATGGATGGATGGATACTCTAACGGCGTTTTATAGCGTAAATAAAAGGTCTCGACGAGACGAGTCTAAAAAAATCCACAAATCGACCAAAAGGGAGGGGAGATAGAGAATGGGTGAAACTCGGGCTCTTCGCACGGAGAATCGCTGGTGTGAATTTTTGGTGTATAATATGTGAGGTTTTTATCCGACATTTTTGAAATTTTATTTTGACAAATTTTCGCATTTTGTCAAATTCAAGAATTTTAATTTTGTAAGTAACTAAAGCACGAATTTTCGAAAAATCGGCAAATTTTTGTATTTCAATTCGAAATATTGTTGAATTGTGGCCAGAAAACACTCATTACCGTGTAAACCAGTTTTTCGCATTTTCCGGCCGCAAGACAACAATGTACTGTTTCGTTGGGAAACTTCGTGTTGAGGCGTGTGGGATGTATTCCTCGTCTTCGGCTCGAAACACAAACTCGAATTGAATTGAACGACTTTGGTGAGAACGGATCTCCTTGATTCCGCGTCTTATCGAACCCCATCGACTATATTTGTCCATTTTTTTCTCGCTCTTGAATTTCTACATTTTTTTAAAAATTCGAATGTATTTCGTTTCTACGATCACAACTGTCCAGATGAATTGTTTATAACCTCGACAGTAACGTACGAATACTTAATAAGTGGAATAAAATAGTAGAAGGAGTAGGGATTAAGGTCAGGGTCAGGTTAAGGTGCCTTACATCGCATGTAAACATTTGCCTGGCCTGATGAATAATAAAACTTTTTGGTTAGTTTCGCAATAGTTGTAGTCGTGTGTAATACAAATATCTTTTTAAACAAGTAAATTGTGTGAGAACTTGAAATTCGAGTAATCTTCTAATGCTAATACGGTGGACGAGAACGACATCTTCTTAGCACGTTCTGTCTGTGGTGCTGGCCAAACTGGTACAATTACGAACGTTGTTGCAATTTGTACATGATGTACAATTCGAGCAACTTCTACATCCGCTACAGTTACTGCAATCGGTACAGTCTGTGGAACTTGAACAATTTGTGCATCCCCTGCAGTTATTGCAATTTTGACAATTAGTGCAATTCGTACAACTCGTGCAACCGCTGCTGCCTCTACTGTCTCTACAATCTGTACAACTAACACAGTCTGTACAACCGGTACAATTGTTGCAATTACGACAATTACTGCAATTCGTACAGCTTCTGCAATCGGTGCTACCTACAGTGGTCTTACAGTCTGTGCAACTTGAACAACCCGTGCAACCGGTACAGTTGTTGCAATTTTGACAATTAGTGCAATTTGAACAGCTGGTGGAACCGCTGCTGCCTCCACTGTCTCTACAATCTGTACAGCTTTCACACTCTGCACAACCTTGACAATTGTTGCAATTACGACAATTACTGCAATTCGTACAACTTCTGCATCCGCTGCTACCCACAGAGTCCTTGCAGTCTGTGCAGCTTGAACAACCAGTGCAACCGGTACAATTGTTACAATTTTGACAATTTATGCAGTCTCTGCAATTAACACAGCCTGTGCAGTTTACATTTCCATTTTCGTCTATACTGGAATTCGATTCGAATCTAAGGAAAAATAATAATTTAGTTTTTTACTGTTGCTTTAGATAGGTATCATTTACTGTTTCGTACTGTTTTCGAACTAATTTAACGAACGAGACTTACAATGGACTGGCCATCACACTCACAGCGACCATTGCAAGGAGGAAAAGTGATAATTTTGCCATTTCGTTTCTTCGTTGATGTCAATTTATTTCAATTATTATTTCGCAATATTCAATACAAAAAACAAAAATTCTGCCGGTAGGTACACCTGTTGATTTAATTACTTTTATAGTACTTATATAGTTCACTTGAATCGTTCTAGTTAGTAACTGAACGATATTTTACCTAGTGCATCTTATATATAGCAACATTTTCGGTTTTATACGCGCAGTTAATTAATAAAAGAAAATTTGCCGGTATTTCAAGGTGTGTACATGTTATCCGAGGAAATCCTGAGTACCAACCTTAGCGTTTATATGACACACGCGTACATTCTTTCAGATAAAATTGATATGCAAGTGGAAATTTCCTATACCCAAATGATATATAGTAAACATGTTGTTTAAGTTCTGAAGTTCTGGTGCAGAGCAATATAAACCGTCAGTTTGATTAGCTTAGAAAACGTGCCGTAACAGTTAGTATATTTGAAGAGGCATAATTTATTATTGAAAGTATAGATTTGTCACTACGACTACGAATTCTTGTCAAAAACCGCCTACCGAAATCGGACTCATTTCTTTTTGGACTTTTTTATATGTGCCCAGATAGGTATTTCAAAGAAATTGAAGTGTAAAGCGCTCATATTTCATCGAAGATGCGTACTGAAAGTACGTCAAATTACCCTTCTGATGATACATCGAGAAATTTCTGTAAGAAAAGTGCGTGCTTTCCTCCGATTAGCCACAGAAGCGTCAAGAAATAAAAGTAATTTTGGCTTGTAGAGTCAAATACCTTTCTATAGAGCGACGTACACATTTCGCATGCTGAACAAAATGAAGCACCACATCGTGAAAATAGGTATGATTTCGATTTCGCACACATTGACATTTTGCATCAAACATGCCAGTATCTCAACAGGGGAATTCCTTTCATTTTATTTATACTGAGTATATCGAGTATATTGCGTATATTCTGAGTATATCCAGTATAAAGAGTATATCGAGTATAAGTCGCATGTGTTTGACAACTGCCATCACAGTGTTCAAAACCGTTATTTCCACTATCATAAATCTATTTTTCACATCAGTATGTCACTTTGCGTCTCCTTTATGTACCTAATTACCCTAAAGTAACAGTAGACTTTAACAAGGAAAATTTACAAACCCCTCAAGGGGAAAATGGGCTCCAAAACCCAAAAAACGAAAAAAAAAATCTTGATTTTTCGAAAGTCTACTGTTACTGTAGGGTAATTAGGTACATAAAGGGGTCGCAAAGTGACATACTGATGTGAAAAATAGATTTATGATAGTGGAAATAACGGTTTTGAACACTATGCCACATTTAACAAAATGAAATTTTTTACGCGATGGATTTCGATCAAACAACATACCAATGTGTAGCTTGTGATCTCAGGAGTCTGTCAAGGTAATTAGTTTTTCAGTCGGACCAATGTCGGCTGAGCGATAAGACTTTGGAAAATGTTTGTTTTTGTATGTTATTGGCACATGATTTCATAGTCTTATCGCTCAGCCGATATTAGTCTGATTGAAAACTAATTACCTTGCCAGACTCCTGAGATCACAAGCTACGCACTGACATTTTGTTTGATCGAAATCCATCGCGTAAAAAATTTCATTTTTCTAAATGTGGCAGTTTTCAAACACATGCGACTTGTACTCGATATACTCGTTATACTGGATATACTCAGAATAAACGCGAAATACTCAGTATAAATAAAATGAAAGGAATTCCCCTAACATTTTCCTTTTACAAAATGTTCGGAGATGCCGGTAATTATGATGCACACATTTTAAGTCGCCGATAAATACCACCAAAAACAAACTTCAATTTTACGAATCACCTCTAACGTAGGTACCAATAGACATTGTGGTAAACCAGTAAGGTTCGTAGAGTTCGTAAAAATATGTCAATTTCGTAAACCTTTAACATTTTTTCCCTATATTTTATGTCAAAAGTCTACTAAATCTTTATGGGCATCACAGGTGTTATGAAATCTACACCCACCAAATCGCTGGAAGTACTAATGAACATTCTCCCAGTAGAGTTATTTGCAGAGCAAGAAGCCACAATCGTTGCTATAAGGCTGAAAAATGTAAACTGCTGGAAAAGCAGTAATCATGGACATGCAACCATTATTGATAAGCATGAAGTAACTATTCCTGAATTAGCTATATGCACACCGATAAGTGCACCCCTCAATACGTCTTTAATAAAAAATATAGTCAACATCCCGACAAGAGACTTTTGGGAAGTTAATAACCCGTTTAAACCGTTAGACATAAACGTTTATACAGACGGGTCTAAGACGGACTCGAGCTCTGGCTTCGGAGTCTTCTCTAGCGAACTCACGCTAGACATATCAAAACCACTGGACAACTATGCCACTATCACACAAGCTGAAATCTGTGCAATCACTGAAGCATGCAAGAATATGACCTCTCTTGATGTCAAAGATAAAGACATTAACATATGTTCAGACAGTCAAGCTTCACTCAAAGCTTTAAACTCCCACTGTTTTACATCAAAACTTATAATAGAATGCATGCAGTCACTGCAATGCCTTTCCAACAATAACAAAGTCAACCTTCACTGGGTCCCCGGGCACAGTAACATTGAGGGTAATGAAAGAGCCGATAGTTTAGCACGCCTAGGCAGAGAAACCACTTTTTGTGGCCCATCACCAGTCTTAGGACTGACCTACATGACGCAAAGAGGCACTATCAGAAAGTTCTACAAAGAAAAACATAAAGAACAATGGGAAAACCTCACCAACTGTAAACATAGCAGAACCATAATCGATGGACCAAAACTTAAAAATACAAATTTCTTGCTAAACAAATCAAGTGAAGACCTAAGGCTTATCATCGATGCAATAACCGGTCATTGTAAAATGAACAAACATCTGCACAGAATGGGACTCACAGAATCGGAATTTTGCAGAAGATGTGGAGAGGAAGAAACTCCATTACATGTCATTATGGATTGTCCAGCTACCACGAACACAAGGATTGCTATTTTTGGACACCATACTCTCACCGCAGAACTTCTAAAAAACATGGAAATCGAAAAAGTCTTCAACTTCTTCAACAGACTAAATATCCAGTTCTGAGGAGGGGAAAAAAACTTAACTATTATGAGACTTATATTTTCTTATTATATAATTGCAATTGGACACAAAAGAGGCCCAAAATGAGGCCTAATTGTAATCTTGTAATCATTTACTAGAACCAATAAACATAACTAACTAACTACTAAATCTTTACGAACTTTACGAACCCCTATTCTGTCCAAAATTCAAGGAAAAAACAAGGAGAACATTTTTCAGCTTCTTCTGTTGTGAAAATGTTTCGCCTTTCTTATTCGAACGATGTTCGGTGGTATACAACATAAGACAATTTCCTGACTCAAAATGTGAAATGGAAAAATTTTGCTCGAACAGCATCAGGCATGCAAGACTAAAAACAAACAAATATTTGTAGTTTTTCCGTGTCTGAATCGCGTCTATAGCATTTTATAGATCACTGTAAATTTGATAAGCAAATATTGTTGTTAGTTAACACATTGAGTATTTAAATGAAATATTTTGCATTGAAGGTAACATTAGGCGTAAGAATCTCGTGATGTCTACATGATGGAACCTCTTGGGTAGGTCAGGTCCCTTGACTGACGCAATTTTTCAATAATTCCTGTCTTACTTTTCTTACTATTTTTAAATGAGCTGGTGTTTTTCAAGGTACTGATCAAGGTACTATTTCATTTCATACACGCCTGACGATTTCAGTATCCATGATACATAATCCGTCATGCAGACCGAAATCAATCACTATATACATTGACAAATGTGACTCAACAAAGATTGAAATTCAGAACCTTGGTCACCGTCACATGAAAAAGCGATGTCTCTTTTATTTAGAAAACAACAGCCGTTACATGCCTCATTTTACTCAAATTTAATTTTAATTTTTAGAAGAAACAAAAAGAGTTATGACTTGAAGGTCCAGCGAGCGATGTTTTACTCTTAATGAGGGATTCTTTTGAAAAACGGCACTGACAAAAAAATAAACAGCGGTCACAGGTAATGTACGTCACCAGGTAATGTATTTTCATAACATTATCTGTGACAGCTAATCTTTTATAAAAATAGCTGTGACTGGTAATGTAAAAGCTTAACTTCGACAGTTAATTTGCAAAAAAAAAAAAATTGTACGCGCTGGATTCGATCCGGGGACCCTCAGATCATGAGTCTAGTGCGTTGTCACTGAGCCATTCAGTACGTAACGTTTCATAGTTTTATTGTTTATTTATAACATTACCTGTGTCAGCTAACTTTTCGTAACATTACCATTTGCAGGTAATCTTTTTGAAAACATTATCTGTCACCCTATTTGGCCCAAAAAGCACATTAAATTACCTGTCAAATGACACCCTACACGACCACACTGACAAAAAATATTTTTTCACATTACATGTGTCAGATAATGTTTTCAAAAAGATTACCTGCAGATGGTAATGTTACGAAAAGTTAGCACATTAAATTACCTTTCAGGTAAGAACAGTGTAAGTCTTCGGTCTTTTTAACCCAATAAGTCCCTATTCGGCTCAATAGTACATGTGATTACTGTTAAAATGACACCCCACTGTACGGCTCGCGTAACTGGAGAAATTTTTGTAAGAAAAGTGCAAGTGTTCGGTTTTTGATCACCTTTCACCAGCCACACAAACTTCAAAGAATTTTTTTGAAAGTGGTTTTGGCTTCTAGGGTCGAAGTCCTTTCTAGGCACATATAAAAAAGTCCACTAGAAAATTCGTCCGATTTTGGTAGGCTTTTGGTAGGAAAGGTGGCGTATTTCCTTCCTACCTCTTGAAATAATAAAGCTCGTGTGAATTACAGCCATCGCTTCGCTCTAGCCGCAAAGTTCACACTGATTCAAATATGCTCTTTCATAAGCCTTTTTTTTAACAAAAAAATCTTTTAAGAATACAATTTCACGCAAAAGTTGTCGTAGATCCCAGGTAACTAGTCCAATCATAATCCAATGTTCGAATTTAACCAAGGTAATTATAGTGTGGAGGTAACACAAACGTCATCTCATTACTTCGTTAAAAACAAAAAATGGAATAGCAACTCGGGCCATCTGTTGTGGGATAGCAAAAATATATTTTGTGAAAAACCAAGGTAAATATATGGGCGGAGGTAATGCCATTCAGACGCGCGGTCTAGCACAATAGTTCGTTGCTAATGACATCTTTTTTTTAAAATGGTTGACTAAGATTTACTTGTGTTTCACAAAATGTTGTTCTTATCACAAAACAGATGGCCCAGGTTTCTGAGCAATTTTGTTATTTTAAAGACAGGGAGAGATGGTGTTTACAGCAAACTTTCGTGTCAATGCACATCTGATTCGGTTATATATGGCATTACCTCCTCACTATATTTACCTTGTGAAAAACAGGTGAATCATAGTCAACCATTTTAAAGAAAGATGTCAGTGGGAAGTGGCATCGAACTTATGTGCCACACCACGGTTATATATGGCATTACCTCCACACTATATTTACCTAGAATTTAACCAAATGAATTACGCTATACGCGAAAACACTTAATATCTTACGTAAATTCATGCTTAAACTTAGCTTCAAAACTCACTTTTCTGAACTAAGACCGAATGAAGTTATAACAAAATATTTTCACATCTGCGATTTTGGAAGCCTCTGAGAATTACTCGAGTTATCAAGCAAGCAAACAAAAACTCTTTTTGGAAGTACTTCCAGATTGTTAGACCAGAAATCTAGAATTTTACTCGTCAAATAGGAAATTTTGAAATCCTTTTCTCGTGGTTGTGTTTACAATTACTCCAAACTCACTACTCCAACATTATATACGAGCTCAACCTCAAGAATTTCAATCTTCGTCGATTAAAACAAAAACTTTTCAGGTAAAATCAGGTAAAAATTACTCAAGGTATCGCGGTAATAAGACGGACATTTCCTTTATTTAACGTTTTATGCTTGTTGGTGTCTCAGATGTGTAGGGCAGTAAATGACAAGACTTGGCTTAATACAAAAGGAATTTATTAAACAAATGTCCGAACTGAATGACTATTATATTCATGCTCAATTCTGATCCCATGAATGGTCGCCTGTGTCTTCAAACTGAATTCTCAAGTTCGTACATATTCTTCCACCTCCAAATCGGTTTCCCAAATGCGTATTCCATTCATATGTCATGATCTTGTCCGTGTCCGCACCAAATTCATTCTGATAATCGATGCACCCGACTTCCTGTTTCGTGTTCTCCTCAAAACTCCCTTCTCTTTTGTCCTCTTCTTAAACTCTCAACTCCACGAATATCAGCTGGACTACGGTGTAAGCCGCTCCCAACACCACTGATACCGGTATACTGTCATTTCAACCCACCGCATTCACTTGTTTCTACCATGATCGCTTCGGTTTCCACGATCAATTCGGTTCAGCCATGATCATTTTCCAGATTGTAAGTTTCATGTTCCATCGTCAGTCCACATATCACACGACTTATTCAATCCATGCTCAATTCTATCAGCCATGACTACTTCAATTCCATAGTCAATTCATTATTCCACAATAAACAAGTTTGAGCTTCCAGTATTTCCTATGCTCCTATTTCGATTACGTTATACCCGATTCTTCATTCCATATTCGAAGCGTTGCCATTTCCGACATAATTTTGAATTCATTTCTTTTTTTTAAATTCTATGTCCAACTTCCTTCATTTATACTTCTTTTAGAAACATAAATTTTACAATTGCTCCTCACTATCTTGATTTTGCGTCCTACTGGGCCCATAACCTGTTGGTGTCTCAGATTTGTAGGGCAGTAAATAACAAGACTTGGCTTAATACAAAAGGAATTTATTAAACAAATGTCCGAACTGAATGACTATTATAAACGATCTGTATGTGTACACTATGATCAACCATCAATTGAATTACAGACAGGGAACTAGATTTCACTGAATCTAACAATGCTAATGTAGAACATTTTCAAAATGTCAATAGTGAAGTTAGCGTTACGGACATTTCAAGTTATTTTGTCATAAGACCCTGACTTTCAGTCAAGGGAATAATAACATGACCTGAACAATGGACATATGCATGTGCTTGATTGCTGAACTAAAAATTAGCTAAAGTTTATCGAAGAAATCGAATATGCGACGATGGAATTGCTTGATTGAGACGCGAACATCATAGAAATAGAACCATTGAAACTCGATCGAGCTTTAGAAGACATTGGATCTGTGGAGGTGATGGATCCACTAAATGGTGTACAAATTTACAATTCAATTGTCAGACAATACCGATTATACATTGCTAAAGGTCAACGAAATAGATAATACTTGAATAACGCAATTTTCTCGTGTTGTTTCCCCCTCAGACGAAATTCTGCCCAAAACTATACTGAATTCACACTTTTTTTAAGTTCTCAATTCACACCAACATTCTAATTACTTAGACAAACTGTATGAGTGTGCTACGTAGATGCTTCCACTGGCATTTCGATCAAGCCATAGCGTTCAGTGAGTTCTTGTCGACGGAACATTGAAGTGTATTAGAACAAAAACAAAAATGAAAGTCTCGATCTGTGTTGTGGTCAGTAGCATGCTCTGCTGTGCATTCGCCCAAAACGCAGCATTGGATTCGTATCGGGGCTATGAGTGTGTGATGCAGTATTTGAAAGAAAAAGGAAAATTCGATAGCAAATTTCAAACGGAAATTCCGGCAGAAACTTGTTCGTTCATTGTGCTACTGAAAATGGGACTGGTGAATGAATCGTACAGCGGTGAAATTAAAGAAAACTTTCCGAATGAATTTCACTGCTTGACGAGTGAAATGGATAAACTTTCCACATACGATTTGGTATTGAAAGCGTACACGATACACTATGCACCAGCAACTGAAGTGGCATTGAGGGAGCATTTGAACGAAACTAGAGATGAGCTACAACAGCGTTTGGAGGAAATTGCATCAGAATGTGAAGCAGACAGCAAAGCGTTCATTTCGATCTTCAGTGCGATATTGGGCATTGAGGACGATACCCGAAAAACGATTAAACTCAATTATTGTTCAGCGAAATACGTTGCCCAAAATAAACTTTTGAACTCGGATCTCGATGGCAACGAATTGATTCCACACCAAACTGACACAGACTCGATCAACTGCACCGAAATCATCGAAAACAAAAGGAATGAATTCGAAAAAGAATTTGTTAGCTTGGAAGCGTCCAAGGGTCGATCTCTAGCAAACTGTGTACGGCACGCCTACGAAAAGGGTCGATTTTTCGATTATTCCATCGCACTGGAAGTTCTCAGTCTCAGCAATTTGAAACTGTCGAAAGCTATGAGAGAAAGTGAACTTTTAAGATTGACCAAGGGGAAGGCACGATATTTTGTATCAGCGTCATTTTGCAGCAGTGCTGGATCGCTGGAAGGGATGTACGTACTGACATTGATGCTTGTGGCATTCTGTGCTACAAAGATCTACTGAAAATGTCGTCTTGAATCAACAGATTCAATTCACCATCATCATCATCATCATCATCTTGCCGCGCACGATTCAGCGCCAAGGCTTTCACTTCAGATTCATTTAACATGCAATAAACTCACTTAACTTTTGTCGAATTAATAATATTTGAGAAAAAGGTTAGTTTTACTTGGACTTCTTTTAGCCCCGTACGAAGGAGCTCATAGGATTACGATGCCGTGTGTAATTGATGTAATTCGAAGCAGACGGTAAGGACAAAGTGTTTGCCTATGTTTGTGTGTCTGTCACGTCGATATCTTGAGTAAATCAAATGCGATTTCAAAATTTCCCCCGAAAGATAGTCGAAATAGTGAGGTTCAGTTCGAAGATGGACATATTAGGGTCCTTCGTGAGTTAGAACCGCCTAAGTGTTTTAAGTTCCTTTGAGTGTATCTACAGCAAAATAAACGATGGAAATGTAAATGACACGCCAAACGATAGGTATTGTCGGTACCAATCTAGGAAAAAAATCGGTTGAGCGGACCGTTAGTTAGAAAGAAGTGAAACACTACTCGGCCCTAAGTGTATTTTGCACATAGCTCCAGAGTAAATTTCGCCTCATTCACACAACAGGTGTGTGAGAGAGGTACCGATAGTACAGAAGGAAACTCTCTCAAA
The DNA here is from genome assembly GCF_014529535.1 of Bradysia coprophila. Lineage (NCBI taxonomy): Eukaryota > Metazoa > Arthropoda > Insecta > Diptera > Sciaridae > Bradysia > Bradysia coprophila. The sequence continues at coordinate 5,269,585 of NW_023503941.1, read as the reverse complement.
TAATGAATCGGCAGAATATCCAATGAGAATGGGTAATCTATGGGCTGCCTTCATGGTCCTTTTCTGCAATACTTGGAGCTCATCGATAGCCGACCTACGGGCTGATTCCCAAATCCCAACAAGGTAAGTCAAATGACAGCGCACTGTGGAAAAATAGATAAGTCTTAAGACCTTCTTCGGGAAAAAGCAGCCTCTTAAGAAACCCTATCCGACCAGAGATAACAGGCGCCGAGTGACTGAAATGACCATTCCACCGAATAAACTCATCCAGCGTCAGTTCTCGACACTTTACACGTTCTCGTTTTACCCGAATTCAGAGTCATCTTGTTTAGCCGAAAGTACTCTGCCAACACGGCTACTCGATTTGAACAAGGTAGTATCATCTACAAACCGAACGGACACGATTTAACGGGCAGATCGTATAAATCGTTAATGAACACCAGAAACAGCAATACAATGGAGACAGCACTCCACCCTGAGGCACTCCCACTGTTACTTCAGCTTCAGAGCTACATACACCATTATACTCTGTAAACTCCTGCGCGTCAAATAGCTCCTTATCAATCTAGCGCAACACCTTTATCTCAGCATACTCTAATTTTGTCAGTAGCCAGCAGTAGTGGATCACAGTGTACCTTGGTCAAATCAATAGAGAAGCCCGTCACTATTTCCCCATCATCAACCTTCTTGTTGATCAAACTTATCAAATCAAACAAGTTAGTATGTGTCCCGCTCCCTCCTCTAAATCTACTTTGTTATAAAAGAAACCACAGTTATTGAGGAAGCTGCTTAACGCCCGTTGAACAATAGTTTCGATCACCTTACTGACAGAGGGTAAGACAGAGATAGGGCGATACTTGTTGACATCATACTCGGAGTCTTTCTAATAGATGGGTAACACCTAGGCAACCTTGAGCTCATCGTTTTTTGGGTTACTACGTTCGACCCAACCTGAGACACAACGAACATGTGAATTGGATGCTTCTGAAAGCTAACACCGATTCGCATAAACCGTATTCTATCATGAAAGTGAATAATGGTATCCCACAGGAATTGAAGGTTAAAGTCTATGTAACCATATTAAGGCCGGTTCTTACTTATGCCGACGCGGTTTGGCATAGTTTACCAAAATACTTGATTAAAAGGTTGAAAGTCTTCGAATGCCTACGTATGGCAATAAATTTTAGAAGATCGAGAACAAATTATTAGTTTTCATCTACAGAGGAAATGCACAAAGTTACAAAAGTGCCGAGACTAAACGTACACATGGACGATTTGGCTTTTTGGGAGGTGCGGGAAAACAGGAAAAGTATACACATCCTGTTTTGCGTGTTTTTGTTTGTTTTCTTCAGTTTTCATCGGATAACTTCAGAAGAACCTGCTCAAGATTGATATGCTATGTGTCAAATAATATAGATGTTGACGAGACCAATCAGAAATTCTATGGCCTTTAAAAATAGAGTTTGTGGATCAGTAGCCAATAGTCAGGAAAACAGCGAATTTCCTTTTTATTGCAATTTTCTTACGTAAATCTTCAGAGGAAATTATTTTTGTAAATAGTTAACGACGTAATAGTATGTTGTGTTACAAGTATTGTACAACATTACAATACGTGTAACACATCATGCTTTGTGCCAACCGAGAATTGAAATAGACAAGAGCACAAAAAATCATAATTTTCATTGTAAACAATCACTCTACAAACTTGATCGATCACATTGCTTTGCATTTTCTCAAACGAATGCTGTAACAACTCATACAAATTCCATATCAACACTGCTTTGAGTGTTGTAATATCACATCAAACGGGTGATGAAATAAGTCACTTTACAACACAAAAATGAGTGCTGAAAAGAGTCGTATTTCAATTCTCGGTGGCACAAAAGCTGTTGTCACACATTGAATGTAAATAGAGGTTTTTGAAGTTTATACTTTTTCTGTTTTCCCGCATCTCCCACAAATAAAATCGCTAGCTGTACCTGCAAACCTCCTCAGTCGTCATTAGGCAGCATCAACTCCAATCTATAATTACCGTTATAGACACACATTCTTATTTGTTAATTCGTATTATCCAACGTAAAAGTGCTTCCAGTGCTTCCAGAGTACTATTTTGTATGACAAATTTTTCCAGATTTTTTTACAGCGCAAAAATTTGTTTTAGTACTCTATTTGGAGTACCACTCATGCTTGAAGTGCGTTGCTATTTCGAATGAATTGATTGCAAAATTACCCTATACTTGCAGCACCGTGCAAAAATGATCAAATTGAATTCTGACGAAAGAAAAACTTAGTTTCATCGATCTCATCCGAAGATATTGAAAAATTCCGTAATTCCGTAACTATTTAACTTACCCCGATGATAACATGTATTGTCCCAATAATTTCTCCACAGTTCAAATTCCATCTGTTCATTCTTCGCACACACAACCATATTATCTGACTTGATGAGATGCATACAAATACCAATCACTACATTAAGTTAGGTGTGTAAATTGTCACCGAAAGGATTCATATTCTTCGCAAACATAAATGACAAAATATTGTTAATTTCATTACAATTTGCAAGTGAGTCATGTGCACCAACAAAGTTTTATTGCTGTAAGCTGTGCTAATTGATTTTTCAGTTTTTTCCGCATTTTTCTTTGCTGTTCGTCTAACGCTTTACAAACTACACAATTATGTTTATCTACATACAAGAACTAATGAAGGGGTGTATTCAACAGCCATCCAATGAGTCTCTTTGACTGTCATAGCTTGTAGTTTTTGTTTCATCTTTGTTTTATGGAAAAAGAAGAACCGAGTTGAAAAGGTCCCAAAAGGTACATAACTTGTCAGTAACAAACCGACCTCAGACAATTAACGTAGCATTTTTAGCAACCCAGTGGTGAAGTTCTAGAGAAAATTCAAATTTCCAAAAAATTAACAAAAATCAGCAACACAACAAAATGTCAAACCAAACGTGTACCGAAACTGAACCGAGTCCAAGCGTAGACCGACATGGCCATCTCATCTGTGAACCGGGTGCAACCATAACCGATAGATATCGAATTGTGAGAAAACTGGGCAAAGGCTCCTTCAGCCGGGTGGTGGAAGTCACGGACACCAAAACGGAGTCAACAGTTGCATTGAAAGTGAGCAGAAATAAGTCAAGTTGCAGGAAGGCGGCAAAGAGAGAAATCATGTTTTTGGGTTATATTGCACGACGCGATCCGGACGACACCAGCCTATGTGCCAAAATGCGAGATGCATTTTTATGGCACGGACACTACTGCATTACATTCGACATACTTGGATCCGATGTGTACCATTTCCTCGAACTCAACGAATTCGTACCGTTCCCGATGGATCAAGTGCGGCACATGGCCTACCAGCTGTGCCATGCAGTGAACTTTTTACATCAACAAGGGATCATACACACCGACCTGAAGACGGACAATATTCTGTTTGTGGATTCGAGCTACACGAAGGAGTATCATCCGGAGAAGAAAATGAATATTCGGTCGGTTAACCGAAATGATATTCGTTTGATCGATTTGGGCTGTGCTGAAGATGACGAATTACCTCAGTCATACACCATCAGTAATCGGTGTTATCGTGCACCTGAAGTCGTGCTGAAAAATAATTGGAGCCATCCAGTCGATGTGTGGTCGATCGGTTGCATTCTTTACGAATTACACACCGGAAACCTGCTATTCAATACAGACGATGACGATTTGGAACATTTGGCGATAATGGAAAGAATTCTGGGTGAATTTCCTGTAGCCGGCGAGCATAAATACTTTCCGAATGGTAAGTTAAACTTCGATTGGACTCAGCGACCGTTAGAGGTACATTGTCATCAACCGCTGCGTACTTCAATAAAGGCGGAAATCGATGACGACTTAATCGACTTGATGGAGAAAATGTTGGCTTACGAACCGGCGAAGAGAATTACATTGAAGGAGGCATTGACGCATCCATTCTTTGACAAATTGCCAGCGTCTCAACGACTAACGGTTTAATCAAATTTTTGTAAAACAATATTTCTGTCTTGAATGTATAAACGAACGCAGGGAGAATTTTTTAAATAAAATTTTTGAATTGTAAACTGATTGTGTTCTTCATTGTCACGCTTTATGCCAATAATAAAGAAATTTTATTTTCTCAACACTCGATACCACAAAATTTTCTGAGAAATATTGGAATCTCGACCCAAAGCTGATGGCTCAATTTACTTATTTGCTGAATAACTGATAGCTCATTTCAGTTCAAAAAAAAAACTGATTGGGCCTATGGAGCTACCACTTATTACAACTCACCGAAAATTCGGAAAACGCTCAGAAAAAATATCAGTTTTTGGGAATTTCTGAATTTTTCTCCGAATTTTTAGAAAAAAAAACTCCAGAAAATAAACCGTGGCTAATTGCCTCCTTCGATTAAGTAAAGAGTTTTTCGACCGATTTTTTTATTTTCAAATAATTCGGTTTGTGTCATAGCTAAATTCAATCATTAAAATCTGTCCAACTGAATATTTCCTCGACTATTCCAACGAGACCGGATCATTCCAATCCTTTACACATACTATTTTATATGGGTTTGTACAGTCTCTACCAGAGATGGGAAATTACCGGTAATTTATTTATTGTCGGTAATATTACGTAACATTGGATAATATTACCGAAATCTTAAATTACCAATATTACCGATGTTTCGGTAATATTACGTAATTTACCAATACAAAATTGTAACAATTCGATATTTTACTATCAGACTCATGCGAAAGTTGAATATTATTCAGCAATATGTCCTTTGCGAAAATGATCCTTTATACGGTGTACTATTTTCTGTTTATTTTTCGTGAATTTTACGTGAAACTCAACTTTCGCATGTGTCACACGGTAAACCAGTACCTTCGATACTGCTACATAATTGATTGCTTATGAAAAAACTTTGTGATACTCGGAAACTCACTCGTGTGTTTTTGAGCAACTTGCTTGATTGACTCTACATTTGACAAAAAGACAGTAACCGGAGCTTGTTGCTGGAAAACACCTTTATCACATAAAAGAATTACTTTCTCAGCATGGAATGTAAACTACTATTACATGCGTCACTTTGAGCTTTGTTGAGTAAAGTATAGTTTGACTGAACAAGAACGTGGAATCTTACTTCTTGCGTAGATGTTTCCAAATGTTTGTTTCGACTATTCAGATAACCAAACTCGTATTCGGCTAGTTGAAGAAGGGGTACACGAGTCGAAAGACTTGGAAGCACTTGTGTTACGTTATCACGCTAGATTGTATGTCGCTACCACAATATTCAACGATGGCAGTGCCGGAAACTCGGTCTTTTAGGATACGAAATTTGAAATGAAATTTCATTTGCTAACAAATTTCAGTTTTCGATCTAAGCCCGTGTCCTTATGAAGTGACAGAAGACCGAGTTGCCGACGGCGTCATTCAATGACAACTCTGAGAGAAATCGTAAAAATCCACGCTCTTTTAATTATCAATTTCGGTTGAAGCTCATTCAAATGTGTATACTACTCGACTCTTTTTGAACAAGTTGTTTAACTAGGCTGAACTAGGCCTAACTAAAACAAAATTATACGATAAAATACACTTGAATTTGCTAAAAACGAGTAATTTTGTTGAAAATGATTAAAATTTACAATATGTTAACCGATTTTTGGTAATATTACGTAATATTACCGATGCTTTAAATTACCAATATTACCGAGCTTCGGGTAATATTACGTAATTTTACGTAATATTACCGGGTAATATTACGGGCCCATCTCTGGTCTCTACTCAGCTCAACGATAAATTTGCTTAATGAAATTTGAAGCAGCCAGATCCAACGCAATTCTTTGGCGACTCACAAAAAGTTCGGAACCCAAGTGTGGCGTCCCATTTCGTTTTAACGTAGCGTCCGCTAACGGTTTCTATAGAATTGTATGAATTTGGTGAATACGATAGCATGAGCAGTAATCAACATCAAGTCAAACAAGACACACTTTGCGGAGAAACAATGAGCAAGTCAATTTTTCGATGAAAATTGCAAAACATTAAAGCGGTCTTTTGAACATTACATAGCGTCCGATCAACAAGTCTTGTATTAAAGAGATGTGTGCACGAATGGTTTATTATGAACCATGTAACAATTCTATTTAACGTGTTTCTGCTGTAGTACCTCAAGTTGCGAGCCAAACGACAAACGAAAGTGCATATAATTAACCGTCCACAACAGGTACAACTTTTAATGCAAAGGGACCAAATTACGAGACAAAATTTTTGTTATTTTGTCCCGTGGCATGAAATAGTTATTTACATGCTACATGCGTCGAAAACCATACTTTTCATGTTTCAAGCACTACTTTCGATGTCCTCAGCATGTACAATCCATTACATAACTCGGGATACAAATGAAAAGTCTTGCTTTTCTGTGTTTATTGACCTCGGCTTCGCCTCGAATCAACAAAATTCACACAAAAACTCTACTTTTCATCTTTTTGACTATGATCACTTTTGCTTGAAGTGCGTTGATTGAATTGAAGTTTTTTGTTTCGTGGAGAAAACCGGTAAGCCAAAATACTTTTCATCCGTACGGCGTGAATGACCTTATTTTCTCCACTCAAATGTGGTGACAAGATGACGTTTTGTTGACAGATCAGGTGATAAAATTATTGCTTTCTCATTGGGTGAACAAAAGTTTTTCTCTTTGCAACTTTGTTTTGATTATACACGCCACGCACAGATTACAAATTATGAGCTCACCTCGGGAAGAAATAGGAAATTCCAACTTTCGTCGATAAACAATTTTTAGTCCAGCTGACCTACATACGAGCATAAAGACATGAAATGTTAATCCGCAATCGCTCCTTGAATCCATTTCCCATCCAGATCGTTTGTCAAATGAAACCACAAAGGAGGCTTCGACTCAAACGAATGTCGATTCGTAAATTTATTTTCGATAATTTAAAATCTTACAATAAAAGAGTAACCGTTTCATCATTGAAACCAAGTACAGCCCAACCGTACACACTCAGTACATGGAAATTAATTCACAAACACGCAGACACAATTGAATACTAAAATAGTTATTGCTATCGAATGCAAGTCATATCCAAATTGTTCGACATCACTTAAGAGCGATCATTCGTTGAGCTTGGACGCAAAAGTGTCATTCAACACAAGTTTAAAAGATTTCGAAATCCATTTCAGTTTGACTATGGATCGTTATAAAGTATCGATTTCCAGTCAATTTCAGGGCTTTATTCTGAAAATTCCGAAAATCTTAGAAAAAATTTCAGTTTTTTCGTAGTCTTAACCAAATTTTTGTCGGAAGTTTCTCCGAATTATTCGGAGTTTCCTCCAAATTATTCGGAGTGTCTTCCGAATTTTTCAAGATCTTCAAAAAAAATCCCAAAAATAAACCGTGGCTAATTGCCTCCTCCGCTTAAGTAAACCGTTTTTCGACCGAATTTTTTTAATTTTCAAATATTTCGGTTTGTGTCTTAGCTAAATTCAATCATTGCTCTTAAAATCTGTCGAACTAACTACTCCAACGAAACTGGATCATTCCAATCCGTTACACACATTTTGTGTGAACTTTATATGGATTGTCCAGTCTCTATACAGTTCAACGATAAAATTTAATTGAGTTTACAGCTACCAGGTAAAATAAATACTAAAATTATTAAAATGCTAAATCCCAACATAGAAATACCATCAGAGCTATAAGCAGAGAAATGCTACAAGTGGTCAGCAATGCATGAGATCAAACGCGTGAATGACATCTGGGCTCTCTCATTAATTGAGAGAATTGACACAATTCGCTGTTCTCTTTTCTCCCATCATACGCACTGTACATGTTCTATCGCTTGCAGTGCTGGGAACCTAGCATTTCTCTGAGTTATAAATAAATTAAATCTTAATCGCACATTCACTGCCTCTCACACTCACCCATCCACACAAAAATCTACATTCTCTCTCTCTCTCTCTCTCTCTCCCATTCATTTTGACTAAATAAGTAGAAAAGTTCAAATACTTAAATAACTCAGGAATCAGGTTACGACTACATGATTCATAGTAACTTCATCCTTGACACTGTTATCCGACAGCAATCGCCGTACGCTTGTGTGCCGTGCGTCACCATTACCGTTAAGAACAACTTCCTGAGCGCGTGATTTTCGCTTGAAGTCTCTACACAGGAAAATGCACTGAAATTGGGAGAGGAAAAAATTACGATTAAAGCGGGAATGACAGGCATGGACGAGCACCAGATATGGAATGAAAGCTAAACGTGGAAATATTTATCTGACGAAACTCTGAGTCAAAGAAGCTTGAAACCTAAGGTTTGTAGTGCTGCCAGCACAAGTCTCAGCACCCGCCCATGAAGTAGTAGTCGGAGACCTATTGTTATTTCATTCATAAAAGAGTTTAACAATGAAAGCACCAACCGGTATATGTCCGGAGACTGGTGCACCCACCTCATTTAGTCAAAGTTCGGTTCTGGTTTTTAGATGAGTTTCAAGTCCGAAAGTGGAAGTGAACAGCAAAGCGTTCATTTCGATCTTCAGTGCGATATTGGGCATTGAGGACGATACCCCGAAAAACGATTAAACTCAATTATTGTTCAGCGAAATACGTTGCCCAAAATAAACTTTTGAACTCGGTTCTCGATGGCAACGAATTGATTCCACACCAAACTGACACTGAGTCGATCAACTGCACCGAAATCATCGAAAACAAAAGGAATGAATTCGAAAAAGAATTTGTTAGCTTGGAAGCGTCCAAGGGTCGAACTCTAGCAAACTGTGTACGGCACGCCTACGAAAAGGGTCGATTTTTCGATTATTCGATCGCATTGGAAGTTCTCAGTCTCAGCAATTTGAAACTGTCGAAAGCTATGAGAGGAAAGTGAACTTTTAAGATTGACCAAGGGGAAGGCCACGATATTTTGTATCAGCGTCATTTTGCAGCAGTGCTGGATCGCTGGAAGGGATGTACGTACTGACATTGATGCTTGTGGCATTCTGTGCTACAAAGATCTACTGAAAATGTCGTCTTGAATCAACAGATTCAATTCACCATCATCATCATCATCATCATCTTGCCGCGCACGATTCAGCGCCAAGGCTTTCACTTCACATTCATTTAACATGCAATAAACTCACTTAACTTTTGTCGAATATTTGAGAAAAAAGTTACTTTTACTTGGACTTTCTTTTAGCCCCGTACGAAGCGGCTCATAGGATTACGATGCCGTGTGTAATTGATGTAATTCGAAGCAGACGGTAAGGACAAAGTGTTTGCCTATGTTTGTGTGTCTGTCACGTCGATATCTTGAGTAAATCAAATGCGATTTCAAAAATTTCCCCCCGAAAGATAGTCGAAATAGTGAGGTTCAGTTCGAAGATGGAGATCCTAGGGTCCTTCTTGAGTTAGGGCCGGCCTAAGTGTTTTAAGTTCCTTTGAGTGTATCTACAGCAGAATAAACGATGGAAATGTAAATGACACGACAAACGATAGGTATTGTCGTACCAATCTAGGAAAAAAATCGGTTGAGCGGACCGTTAGTTAGAAAGAAGTGAAACACTACTCGGCCCTAAGTGTATTTTGCACATAACTCGAGAGTAAATTTCGCCTCATTCACACAACAGTGTGTGAGAGAGTCCCGATAGTACAGAAGGAAAATCTCTCTCAAATAATGAATCGGTAGAATATCGAATGAGAAATGGGTAATTTATGGGCTGCCTTCAAAGCCCTTTTCTGCAATACTTGGAGCTCATCGATAGCCGACCTACAGGCTGATTCCAAATCCCAACAAGGTAAGTCAAATGACAGTGCACTGTGGAAAAATAGATAAGTCTTAAGACCTTCTTCGGGAAAAAGCAGCCTCTTAAGAAACCCTATCCGACCAGAGATAACAGGCGCCGAGTGACTGAAATGACCATTCCACGAATAAACTCATCCAGCGTCAGTTCTCGACACTTTACACGTTCTCGTTTTACCCGAATTCAGAGTCATCTTGTTTAGCCGAAAAGTACTCTGCCAACACGGCTACTCGATTCGAACAAGTTAGTATCATCTACAAACCGAACGGACACGATTTAACCAGTCAGATCGTATAAATCGTTAATGAACACCAGAAACAGCAAATGGAGACAGCACTCCACCTGAGCACTCTCGGAGTCTTTCTAATAGATGGGTAACACCTAGGCAACCTTGAGCTCATCGTTTTTTGGGTTACTACGTTCGACCAACCTGAGACACAACGAACATGTGAATTGGATGCTTCTGAAAGCTAACACCGATTCGCCATAAACCGTATTCTATCATGACAGTGAATAATGGTATCCCACAGGAATTGAAGGTTAAAGTCTATGTAACCATATTGAGGCCGGTTCTTACTTGTGCCGACGCGGTTTGGCATATTTTACCAAAATACTTGATTAAAAGGTTGAAAGTCTTCGAATGCCTTTGTATGGCAATAAATTTTAGAAGATCGAGAACAAATTATTAGTTTTCATGCACAAAGTTATAAAAGTGCCGAGACTAAACGTACACCTGTACGATTTGGCTTTTTGGGAGGTGCGGGAAAAGAGGAAAAGTATACACAGCCTGTTTGCGTGTTTTTGTTTGTTTTCTTCAGTTTTCATCGGATAACTTCAGAAGAACCTGCTCAAGATTGATATGCTATGTGTCAAATAATATAGATATTGACGAGACCTATCAGAAATTCTATGGCCTTTAAAAATAGAGTTTGTGGATCAGTAGCCAATAGTCAGGAAAACAGCGAATTTCCTTTTTATTGCAATTTTCTTGCGTAAATCTTCAGAGGAAATTATTTTTGTAAATAGTTAACGGACGTAATAGTATGTTATGTTACAAGTATTGTACAACATTACAATACGTGTAACACATCATGCTTTGTGCCAACCAAGAATTGAAATAGACAAGAGCACAAAAAATCATAATTTTCATTGTAAACAATCACTCTACAAATTTGATCGATCACATTGCTTTTCTCAAACGAATGCTGTAACAACTCATACAAATTCCATATCAACACTGCTTTGAGTGTTGTAATATCACATCAAACGGGTGCTGAAATAAGTCACTTTACAACACTAAAATGAGTGCTGAAAAGAGTCGTATTTCAATTCTTGGTGGCACAAAAGCTGTTGTCACACTTTGAATGTAAATAAAGGTTTTTGAAGTTTATACTTTTCATGTTTTCCCGCATCTCCCACAAATAAAATCGCTAGCTGTACGTGCAAACCTCCTCACTCGTCATTAGGCAGCATCAACTCCAATCTATAATTACCGTTATAGACACACATTCTTATTTTGTTAATTCGTATTATCCAACGCAAAAGTGCTTCCAGTGCTTCCAGAGTACTATTTTGTATGACAAATTTTTCCAGATTTTTTTACAGCGCAAAAATTTGTTTTAGTACTCTATTTGGAGTACCACTCATGCTTGAAGTGCGTTGCTATATCGAATGAATTGATTGCAAAATTACCCTATACTTGCAGCACCGTGCAAAAATGATCAAATTGAATTCTGACGAAAGAAAAACTTAGTTTCATCGATCTCATCCGAAGATATTGAAAAATTCCAAAATAAGTTAGGTGTGTAAATTGTCAACGAAAGGATTCATATTCGCAAACATAAATGACAAAATGTTGTTAATTTCATTACAATTTGCAAGTGAGTCATGTGCACCAACAAAGTTTTATTGCTGTAAGCTGTGCTAATTGATTTTTCAGTTTTTCCGCATTTTTCTTTGCTGTTCGTCTAACACTTTACGAACTATACAATTATGTTTATCTACATACAAGAGCTAATGATGGGTGTATTCAACAGCCCTTTGCTGCTCGTCTAACGCTTTACGAACTATGCAATTATGTTTATCTACATACAAGAACTAATGATGGGTGTATTCAACAGCCATCCAATGAGTCTCTTTGACTGTCATAGCTTGTAGTTTTTGTTTCATCTTTGTTTTATGGAAAAAGAAGAACCGAGTTGAAAAGGTCCCAAAAGGTACATAACTTGTCAGTAACAAACCGACCTCAGACAATTAACGTAGCATTTTTAGCAACCCAGTGGTGAAGTTATAGAGCAAATTTTAATTTCCAAAAAATTAACAAAAATCAGCAACACAACAAAATGTCAAACCAAACGTGTACCGAAACTGAACCGATTCCAAGCGTAGACCGACACGGCCATCTCATCTGTGAGCCGGGTGCAACCATAACCGATAGATATCGAATTGTGAGAAAACTGGGCAAAGGCTCCTTCAGCCGGGTGGTGGAAGTCACGGACACCAAAACGGAGTCAACAGTTGCATTGAAAGTGAGCAGAAATAAGTCAAGTTGCAGG